>NW_026099423.1:0-70344 GCF_024542735.1 Bombus huntii
AATTTATTTACCGAAAAACTGACAAAGTGTTTATTTAAAAAATGAGGTTGAAGGTAGTCCTTTTCTTTCATTTCATTCATTTTCATTTTCTTTCTTAGTATGGCTAACACAATATCTAATCAATTAAAATTTTATATTTTCACGTGAAAAGTTTCTTTAGATAATTATTATCAACATGATGACTCACTCTACGGATTAATACGTGTCTGTAGGGCAATCCGGTGGACTTGATCGGCTTTTTACTTCGAAAGTTGAGTAATCGGTGTCGCTTTCTTACGCATCTTTGAACTGTATAAATGTTTTAAAATTGTTTGATCCAGAATGTACCACACCGGACAATCAAGAAGGCAGGTGCCTTGACTACAGAAAATGTAAACCTCTGCAAGAAATATGGCAGATACAGTACCGTACAGCCACCGATTTTTATAGACGATCAGTGTGCAGATACCAGGGCAATGTTACGATCGTTTGCTGTCCGAACGATCCAAACAAAGAGAAGAGAGAAATTTAATAAAACTGTGTATAAGTATAAGGCTTTGCGACCACCATACTGTGGTTTTAGCAACGTCTCTCATACCAGGGTGGTCGATGGTAACCAGCTGAACTTGGTACGTTTTATGTCTTTCTTTCCGATTAATAATAAGCCATTTACTGCAAAGAATGAACTTTAAAGGCATTAAACAGCACATCAATGTACATTTCAATTAGACTAAATAATAATGCTATGATTTTATCGGTAGTAACTTTACTTATTAACTTGAATTATTTCTTTCTTTTACTTCATGTTAGGAAGAGTATCTTTTTGCTTGAAATAAAAAATTGATATAGGAGTAATATATGGATAGAGAATCAAAAACTGTTAGGGCAGAAATTACACGTTGAACTTTATAGTTCAGTATAGTTCAAATAGAAATTATATAGAATTATTTAATAATTTGTATTCCACTGGAATAAAAATTTAATTTCTGTCTTTATCAAATCTCTATTTCAGAGTATTTGTACGTATGTACTTATCGTCTGCTGTATGATCGAATATCGAATAGGTAATAATCGTTGTTACCCGTTATGTGAGAAAAAATTATGTATATTCACAACTATGACTATTGCATTTTAGGCGCTTGGCCATGGATCGCTGCATTAGGTTTTCGTAATCCCCGAAACCCAGACAAACCACTATGGAAGTGCGGAGGTTCCCTGATATCGGCTAGGCATGTTTGACCGCAGCACATTGTGCACATATGGATGGAATAGAAAACATACACAATCATAATATTGTCATTCTTAGATTGGTGGAGGAGGTGCCATTTTCGAGTAAGTCCTCAAATATATATATATATATAATATGCTATTGAGTATTACTGAAGTATCATATCCTGAAATTTCTTACTGTACACATATATTGTGTCATAAAGCGTGTATAATTCTTTCTCATACTTTTGGTCATTCGTTTCCTGCATTTTCATTTATTTTTTTATTTTTCAGGGTACGTATATCCCATTTGTACGAAAGAGCCCCTACGAAAGAGCAACTTCGTCGGCTATAACCCCCTTGTTGCTGGATGGGGAGCATTAAGATATAGTAAGTGATATCAATTTTATAATAAAATTAAATAGTTCCAGTCTAAATATCTTTCTTATTTTCTTCGTAGGACGACCACGACGTAATGCATTAATGGAAGTACAAATGCCAGTGATTAAGAACGCCGAATGCAAAATAGCTTATTCCAAATTTCCTAATGCACCTGATATCACTGATGGTATAATATGCGCCGAACATGCTCAGGGTGGAGAGGATTCTTGTACGGTAATTAAGTTACAGAGTTACTACAAACTATACGGTATCTGAAGACACGTCGATTCGAATTAACATCAAATCGACGTCTTAAACATTAAAAATAATAGATAAACACAATTTAATAGTTTTGCCCACTTCTCACACCTCGTTATGGTATTTAAATCTAATTTCCTTCTAATCTTAGTTTTGCTCAAAATACATATAACATGTACGTTATAAATTGGAGTATTTCAATACACAAATCAATAGAAGATTATTACTGTATATAAGTTAATTTCAATACAATTCGATCGATATATTTCAGTATCTTTGATTAAAAATTTAACGATCCTTTCAGGCTGACCGCGGCGGACCACTGCTGATACAACATGAATTAACTCGTATTTAATAGGTATTGTGTCTTATGCTTATAAGTGCGGCACAGCTGGGTATCCCAGCGTTTACACTAGGGTCAACATCGTACCTTGACTTCATTCTCCAAGCGATGCAATAATATGATATTACTGTTCCATAAATATCATTGTGTAAAAAACGTAAAGTTGGATTTTCTTATTGTGGAGATAAGAAACAGCTCAAATTTACATTGTTTTGTACGTTACAAATTATAGGCTTAAAATGTACGAAATGTAACTTTGAAACGACACTAATTTTTTACGCACGATAAACCTCCACGACTTAGGTATGTAAAGATGATAAACGTATATTAATTCTATAAATTTGGTAATAATAAACCACTTTCTGAGAAGTTCTGTAAATTTCGTTTCTGTTGTATCAAGAGATAATGGAATATTCCACTTAGATCGTATACTTCTTGTACGTACGTACAAAATTTTCCGGCTAATCTAAAACACTTCATAAGATAGAGAGCTTCTGGAAATTCGGACACAGAGAGTGCATAAAATACAAGATAAGTCTCGTGTCTTTCAAATTATTTTTTATTCGCTAAAAACGTCCTGTGTACTCATGCAATCACATGCAACCTCGAAACTTCACTTATTTTTTATCACTTTCCAATTCAATACACAGTTTCAGCATTTTTGACTATATGTAAGAGAAATTTCCATTCAGCCAAAGGTGTACTTACAGATTATAGATTCCTATACGACTCTCAGTAAAAATTTATCCGCACTCCAGATAGTTAAAACTTCTGTCGACCGTATTGATCCATCTGCACTCTTCGTATGACGTCAATATCTGTTCAGTGCTGCTGCGCAGGTTTCTTTGTGTTACGTCAATTCGTTTGTGACCGTTGCGCGAGTAATGGCGCTTTGCAATGGTGATTTGCAGGAAAACAGTGCAGGATGCCTGTGATTCGTTTCTTGTGGTCGGAGTTATGTTTGATGCCTATATTTATCAAAGATTTAATGCACATTATGGAGAAAGTGTTTTGTCACGAAGTGTGTTTGAATGGGCACAAAAGTTCAAAGAAGATCGCACGAGTGTTATGAAAAAACAGCTGGACGCCCGTCCACATCCACGATGACAACATTGAACGTGCTCATGAACTTATGCTCTATGGAATAGACGAGTGACACTGGATAATGTGGCAAATCATTTGCAAATCAGCCACGGCTCTGCTTATGCAATAGTGCACGACAGATGGATTTTAAAAAGTTTGTGGCGAGATGGATGCCGAAAAAGCTGATGAAAAGGTGAAGACGACGATGCATTCGTGGTTCGCAGCTCAGCCCAAAACATTTTTTAATGAGAAAATACAAAGGTCCTTCGGCAAATGGACAAAGTGTATACAGAAATCGAGTGATTATGTCAAAAATGATGTATGTCTTTTTTGACAATTGCTTAAAATAAATTCTACACCGACAGAGCGGGTAACTTTTTACTCACCCTCGTAAGACACTTAAATTTCCAATCTATTATGATGAATAAAAGAGCTTATACTATTAAATCTAATTGTATTTTGTTGCATGAGAGTACACGTGTATGTGATGTACATTACCTTTATATCCCCTTGAACGCTTCAATATTGCGCATATATACTATATTTTGTACAGCTTCTATAAAATTTCGTATGTTTGTTTAGGCTGTTAATCTAGAGGCTGGAGTACAAAAGAAGTGGCACAATGATGTGGGCTGATGACATTTATAATTATCAAGGAATCACCCCTACATTCGCTCAGGTATATATCGTTGACTATAACGTATTTAACATATATGATTGTTAGAATATTAATAATTAATTTTTAATTCTATCAGAATTTTAATGAAACTGTCCCTTGGGAAGGAAGAACTGATACCTTGATATCACGGTTTGTACATCCTATATATACGACAAATTTTAGAACATTATATAACGAAGAACCAGATCGTCGTGGCCATGTGATGTGAATAAAAGGACTTGAATTTGATGATATTTTTATAATGTTAGATAACATAACTAAGTATCTTCACAGTAAGATAGGATGACATGGTTTACATGATCTTAATGTTGTTCACTCGAGTGATGATATTATAAGGAAAAGCGTAATATCACAGGTAGGATGATTCATAATTTAGAACTACTAACTCATGTATGTATTAAAAATTAAAGAAATATATTAAATTTTATAGGATATTTATGTTTAGTAACCAGTAATTCAGAGATTGGTATTCATGGTTACTATAACGAGGCTGTAGAAACGCACCCTTTCTTCTTTGCAAATGGTCCTGTATTTATGTCTAAGCCGAAACTGGAACCTCTGAATAATTTAGATTTATTCTTGTTATTTTCTAAAATACTTATCTACAGTATACCATAAGGAATGATACCGTATCGCACCTAATCAAGTGCCTTAAGAAACATCAACAGGATATCACAGTAAGTAATCCCTTATCGACAGAAGTGTAAGTAAAAGTTATGTGTCATTGTTATACACAATTATGTGTTAGTGTTATACACAGTTATTTATCATTTTCTATTAATTCAGTTGTAGCCACTACAATATCTATGACACTGGTAGTAATTATAAGAACAATAATGATGTTCTATAAGAGGAAATGATGATTAGGAACAAAAACTTACAGGTAAGTCAAAGTATATGTTATTTGCCATTTGAAAAGAAAGTTACTAACTTGGAATTTTTTGATAAATAATAATTGTGCAAAATATATTGGATTTCAAATTTGTCAAAAATTGAAATTTAAGAAGCATTGTAATAATATAACATTAATATTTTGATTTTTCAGGAGATATCATGCGGTGGATGGATAATATGTAAAAAATATTAAGCAGTATATGAATTTTCATATTGCGTAGAGATAACAAAATGAATTTTAAAAAATGTCGACACGGTAATAAGAAATAGCATCGTGACAAAGAATATATAAAGACAGTTTCATTTTTTATAAATAAAAATTTGTTGTTCCAGATTTTGAAATACAGTGAAACGTTTAATTAGTATCTTAATATCTTTAAATAATTATTATTTTAGAATCAATTGTAATTGTATCATACGTACTTTTGAATTCGTGCAAGAACATATGTAATTTTGAAGTAGTTATTATTAGGAAACTGTTAGACGCGAACAGTATGCGAAAAGTTAGTATGCAGTGTAATAATTATCAATCAAAACACAAGAATTAAATTCTTGAGGAAAAAATTTCCGGAATTTCTTATTTACATGATTATAAAGAAATCCATAATAAAAAGGAGCTGCTTTCTAATACTTCTCTTCCTTGTAATGCCTACGTTAACAATAACGAGGTTCGACTTTTTGTTTTTAGAGGGATACTGGAAAATTTGAAAGTACAGTACCATTGGGAAGAAAATCACGATATTGAAAACGATATTTGCAAGTAAATTTCCAAAAAATCTGTTTTCAAATTTTCGCTTTCTATTTCACATTAAAAGAAAGGGAGGGCTGCCTTCTTTTTCTGCAAGACAAAACAAACATTCTGAATCTCGTATCAATGAATGATGTCAATAAGTTATTTTTCTTTTCAGATTGAACAATATTCCAGATTTATTCATAATTTCATACTACGCGAAGAATAGACTTTCATAGGTATATAAAGGAAATATTAAGTATAGGAAAACTCTTTTTCGTTGTAGGTGACATATGCTTCACGGTTGAACACATGTATTTTTGAACACATATAAATGAAAAAGTACTCTTATGGAGAAAAAGAATTGATACCTTCGATTGACATTAGATAATGTATATAAACTTATGAACAATCACTATCACTATCAGTTTGTATTTTAGGTGCACACGCAGATTTGTTGGAGTTCTTATAAAATGTACTTCCTGTACGAACGTTTTATTCTTCCAAATTTTACGATACTATGTCTCATATGATAACTATATGGATTAAACGTAATATAAATGATCCGAAAATAGACTCGAACGACATTAATTGTCTTTCTATTTATACCAATATCGAAAATACAAGTAAAGCTGGAGCAATAGTATGCAAGAATGGACTATTTATTATTTTAAACCAAATCATAGCATATTCAGAATGCACAGTATTATCATGAAATGTAAATGAATCAGTTGTAAACGAACGATTTTACTGTAAAATCGTTGCCGCCTTTTTTTCATCTGAAATATAGCAGCAATGAGTACATTCTTTTAATATATAATAAAACGAGATATCTTTATAAAGTTACATATGTCATCACTGGTAACTGTTATCTCGTATGACGCCAAATATACCGTTAGTATGGAATGATATTTTTATGAAGATATACTTTAATGATAGATTTTATGAATGAAACGTTATATAAGAAAAATTATCTCTTGTTATTCTATGAAGTGTAGTAGCTAATGAAGATTAATTTTACGAAGTATTAGAGCAAAAGAGAATTAAAAAATTAAAAAGATCTAAATAAGATTGTTCGTGTGGCTTAATTATCTCAATTCTGGTACACCACTTGTTACATTCTAACTAATTAGCGCTAAACAATAACTTGCAAATATTAAAGATATTAACACCTAAAGGTTTTCAGGAAATTTTATAATATTTGATTATTGTATATCTAGTCATTGATTGATAAAATTTCTTGTATAAGCATAGATCGAGGTTGACGTCATACGCAGATTGCATATCATTGACAGGTATCGTTTTAATTTATTTTATGGCTAGAATCGTTTGAATATTATACGAATAATTATTTCCATTCGAACGATTAATAAATCACGTACCTATAAAAGATATATTACGAAAAAGAGGTGACGAAACAAAAAAATATTGGAAATTCCGTTGTCATTAGATCAATTACTTTTGCAATGATTTTTATTTCCATGTAATTACATATGAAATGGGTAATTCATTAACATCTCCTCGAATCGAATATAATTCGTTACACTTCACAACGATTCAAATAATGGACGGGAAATATATAATAACTTTCCTGTCCTTGCGTTAAAATAGTACTGTACAAATCAGATGATACAACCTAACCCCAACCTAACCCCAAAAAACCCAATTACATCCACATTGCATGACAGCACACTTGCAATGGATTTTTGTGATTTCAATGTCACAGACAATGACACAACTAATCAGAACACGTTCGAGGCTATAGACATTGAAATTACCGCGTGTTTAATACGTTTAAAGCATAAATCTAAATTTCACGCGATTATTTCTTTGTACATTGTGAAACTCTTAAATTATCTTAATCGAATAAATAATCCTAATGTAATAAAACATCTTGAAATAGACCTAGATATCTGAAACAGAAACTCGAAGGATAAGAAATCCTAAAAGGTACTAATCCTAAAATAACAAACTCCTAAATAATAAACAAGTGATAAAACCTGTTATAAATAATAAACCTTACCTGGAATAATCAAATCCTAACTAATCGAAAATAAAATAAGGCAAGCAATTCTTAATCTTTCAAGTAATTTTTCCGAAAACACAGAAAGATAGAGAAATTAAAAAGACGCAGCACAAATTGCAGCACAATGAAAGTTTCGGAGCGATGAATACGATCGTATTAAACTAAATAATTTTCAAAAGTGAAATTACACTGAAACGTATATCGATGATATTTGTCATTTCTACGATCTGTTTCGCTTGGTCGTGCTTCTTTTCTGATGTAAATTCAATTTATAATACGAACTAAGTTTCCTTTATTATTATTAGTCCTGCGTCTTTTTAATTCGTCACTTCTTTTATTTCAGAACAATGACGGGCTCCAAGATGCTGTTCGGATGTTTGGCGTTAATTGCTTTTCTGCATCCATTAGTTCACGTTTGTACTTCGAGTAGTACAGCTCAAGGTTTGTACTTCGAGTTGTCTTTTTCCATGCACTTCAAATTCCAATACGATCTGGTCACGTGGCCTTCGTACAATTTCGAAATTTTACCTGTTTGGTAATCGTCAATGAAAAAAGAAGTTATGCGTGACCTCAACACATTGAAACAATTTTTATGATTTTTTATTTGCCGGTTGGTCAGCAAGTTAATGGAAAAATTTCACTTAACTATTCGCGTTAATCTCTTCGGTTTAACTTTTGGGAAATGCTTCGTTAGCTTCGGGAATATTCCAACGATTCGTTTTACGTACAAAATAAGCATGATAAATATTACATCACGGTAATGTAATATCGGAATATATTAAAGGTGTAATTTTGTTCGATTAATTATAATTTATTAATAATGGATTGAAAATACAGATATTAGTTAGACAGAGAAACGATGTTTGATTAACAGGAAAACTAAATGCAACGCTCGTATTTACAACAAATAACTTGACAACTATTTGGTAACTCTCTCTCTCTCTCTCTCTCTCTCTCTCTCTCTCTCTCTCACTAGCAACTCTAACACTCGACAACACTCGCAACTCAATTCTAACGACTCTATGCTTCGACGTCTCGATCAACTCTGATTCTCGCAACACGCACACTTTTCGATTCGCCTTGAATAGCGAAACCGTCCTTCTTCTAACGTTGTCTATTGTTTCCCTCATACCTATGTAAGAACTACCAACTACGTGCCTTTAGTCACGTAGGCACTCTTAAATGTAAACGAACCACAGAAACACGACGTACACGGTTTTTCTATTTTCAGCCGATCTCCAATCAAAGCTATTCTACGATATTACAATCGGCCTTTCCTGACAATCACATCTGCCCTCAGATGTGCTCATCATCGCCGCTCGCACTTACATCACTATCGTCAGCATTCCACCATTTCATGTGATCGGCTGCCGTGGAAGTTGTACGTGGCCCTTCGTGCTCCCCCTCTCGCTGCACTATGCATCGGTCATTTCGCAGGACTTTTATCACCCGATACGGTCCAAGAAACTTCGGATGCAGCTTTAGCCCGGGACCCCTCTGCATCCTCTCGATTGCCACTAGATCTCCCGTCCTGTATGCTGTCGCCTTCTTGCGTCTCCTGTTATACGCCCGCTTGTTTCGGATTTGGATCTCCTCAATCCGTCTCTTTGCGTCCGCACGCAGCTGATCTCGTTCCTCTTGGAACACCGCGGCCTGTTCGTCCTCGATGCTACTGCTCCTCTTTCGCTCTTCCTCTATCTTCCTCTCCGTTGTTTGTTTACCCATTTCACTCTTGTCAGGGGCTTTGATCGTCGTGGCAGCATCGTGACATTTTCGTAGGCTCGGTTCGTACATGGAAGACGTTAACAACTTACCATCTACCGAGACTATGATCTCTTCTTTTTCGAAGGTCTTCACGTTCATCGTGTCCTCGACAATCCCATCGTCGTCCTCGTCATCCACATCCTCTGTATATCGATATTATTGGAGGGATTCCGCACGTGCGACTTCCCTTGTCTTTTCGTTCGCCTTGCATTCACTCTCTTCGAGTCTATCCGAAAACTTGAAACAACCCTCACATCCGCAACGCTATCCTTCTCAGTAAATTCGCAAATATCATCAACAACATTCTGTTGCTGTTGTTTAGCCAGATTCTTCCTCCTCGTGATGTTCGCTAAGTCCTCCTGCTGGCCGCAAGAATCCGACGAGGACACCATCTCGTGGTCCACTTTACCAATCACCACGTGTCTTGCCACTATTCTCCGTTCCTCCGACACTTGCTGCACAGCTGCCCGATACTTCTTCAAAACTTCTGCTAACTCTTCTTTATTTTCTTCCAATTGCGACAGTAGCTCAGTTCGTTCGCGACTAGCTACATTAACACGATCTTCTGCTTCGGAACGTTGCCGCAGTACTTCCTGCAACGAAGCCTGCGTCTCATTCGGTTCTTGCTCCAGTGCCTGTTTCGCTTTAACTGCAACTGCTCTAGCGCATTCTGCATCTTCTAACTGGTTCTTCAGCTGTCGTAAAGCTGCTTTACCCGTCGAGTCACCTTTCGATCTCTCCAGCATCGTTTGAGCGTCTCTTAGCAATGCTTTGGTTCTCTTCAAATCTCTTTTTAGCCTATGTTGCATGTCCTTAACGTGTGACAAATCTATCTCACTCGCCTGTGTCTCTACATCTATCTTGAGGACTTCCGGACACTCATCGGGATTTTCGTCCTTTATTCTACTAATAAAAGATTCTCCCCCTTTTATACTTATTTCAACAGTGTCCAAAAAGTCTGCGCCAATAATAAGCGAATGTTGCATCACTGTGTCTGGAACTACGTGTATGGTTATACAGTACGACTCATTGTCTATAATAATGTTCGTGGAAAATTTCCCGAGCGTAAAATTCCTTCCGGAACCGACACCGCCAAATCCAACGATTTCCCGACTTAATCTGGGCGCTCCGATTTTCACATGCTGATCTGCTCGCATTAGAGTCAGCTCACTACCGGTGTCTATCAACGCGCTCAATTTGAAATTTTCCATCTTAACATCCTTACCACGCCTTGTTTGTAACGACCGAAACACGCTGTAAACTTTTTTTGAGGGCTCACCCAAATTGTCGCAACTTGATGCGATGTGTCCGTACTCCCTACATTTGAAGCAATTGTAGCATCGCGTCTTCCTCGCATCTCCAGATCGACCGGGTTCCTTGTTCCTCTCGGTTTCGGACAGCTTCGCCACCGGCTTTACCCTGTTACTCTTCGGCTCCTCAAATTTCGTCCTCATCTCCATATCTCTTTTTATCGCTTCGTAGCGCCTGAAACGCTCTTTTAATTGCTCGATATTCCTGGCTCCGTATAGCACAGTCTTGTTCGCGACCTCGTCGGGAATGCCTTGAATAATGTAGTCTATCAAGGATTGCGTATCAACCCTTCCTTGTTTTGCAATCCCGCACATGTGATACATATATTGTTGCAGACTCTCATCTGCTTTCTTCTTTCTATGGGATAACTCGCCATGTATCTGTTGGTCGCTTACTACATTTTCAAACTCATTCCTCAACGCCTTTTTTAGCTTTGCCCAGGACTTCGCGCATCGTTTTTGTCGTACGAAGGCCTGAGCGGAGCCTGCGAGTAATTTCTTAGCATAGGCCACCATGTGGGCGTCTGACCAACCCCACACTTCTGCCATTTCCTCGAAGTCTTCCACCCACTGATTTACCCTCAGCAGATCATCCCCGCTGAATTTCTCTAATGAGTCTTCCACGTCTTTAAGACTCAACATCGAACCGACGCATACCTTCTGCTGCTACTCATCGCGGTCCTGATACACCGCTCGCGTGCCTCTCCTGTATTCTCGCGCGCCTTGTTTATCGTCCTCGCCTTCACTTTCGTCGGAGCTCTCTTCTTCCGACGATACATCGTCTCCTTCTAGGGCCGCCTGTAGCCGCGCGCGTAGTTCGGATTTTCTTCCCGTTACCTTCAACCCCAAGCTAACGAGACGCGCTCTCAGCTCTTTCGTCCTCAGCTTCTCGAGGTCTTCCTCTCCCTCTTGACTGCGTTCGGCTCTCTGCTTGCTTCTTAGATCTCGCTGGTTTGTTGGTTCTTCGCCACGCTTCGAATCCTTAGGAGTAGATCGACCAGGTTTGCACGCTCTGTTCAACCTGGCAACCAGCACTGATCTCGCACCGGATATAGGCAGATTCATCTGTGCGAGCTTACTCCTCAGCTCCTCCAGCGTCAAATCCTCTTCACCCGACAATCGTTCGTCTTCAACGTTTGCCATTTTATTCTATTCTTTTCTACTCCCGCAGAAATAGCTCCGTTAAATCGTATCGTTTCTCTGTCTTATTCAATCCCGGACGAGCCCCCACTTGTAATATCGGAATATATTAATAATGGATTGAAAATACAGATATTAGTTAGACAGAGAAACGATGTTTGATTAACAGGAAAACTAAATGCAACGCTCGTATTTACAACAAATAACTTGACAACTATTTGGTAACTCTCTCTCTCTCTCTCTCTCTCTCTCTCACTAGCAACTCTAACACTCGACAACACTCGCAACTCAATTCTAACGACTCTATGCTTCGACGTCTCGATCAACTCTGATTCTCGCAACACGCACACTTTTCGATTCGCCTTGGATAGCGAAACCGTCCTTCTTCTAACGCGTTTTTAATACGCGATGGCGCTATCACTTTCTAAAAGCGTCGTCTTTACATTTCCGATGGCCACGGGCACATCCGACTGCCAGATATACAATGTGTTATAAGAGTATCATTACCATACTTTTCATGAAAAGAGCAATTTTTCTTGATAACTATACTCTGTAACATAGATTGAAGTCGCTGATTTGATCCCTCTGATATCGTTGTCTTATGAGAGTCTCGTCTGGTCTTGATTGGTTCTGTTGACTCTTATCGTTGTGAAAAATCGATTCGTTGTGTACCTTTTTTGTATAGAGAATTATTTTGTGGTAGAATATAATGTTGTAATATTTGTGGTCTTTACTTTACTAATTTTGTCACTGAGCCGCTCTTTGGTTCGTTGAGCGATTCATATTCCGCATATATTCCGTACTTGCTTCGCTTGGTACTTTTATAATTTTCGCAGTTACAATAAAAAATTTAATTCTTAACAGATTAAAGATTTAACCTCTTGCTTTATAGTGTACAATAATTTTTTTTTTTTTTTTTTTTTTTTTTATAGGTTATGTGATCCATAGTTTGAGTAAGTAGTACATATATATATATTTACGTGACAAGCTTTCATTTCAATCTATATTTAAGATTAATATTTTATCAGTTTCTGTTCGTAACAACATCGAAGTAGTCAATAAGTTTGAAGAGTATAATTAAGGAAGTTATGAAGCAAGAGGTTAAGAACAAATTCTGAAAGAGGTTATGTACAACTCAGTAGTACTGCTTTACATTACTTTGCGAATTACTTTTCAAGCATAAAAATAGTTTAACAGCCACTTATAGTTACTTCCTTACCATTACATTCATTAAATTCGTTTGATTTTGTAAACAAAATAACCACGCTGACCAGTCTCTTATTTAAAATAGAATTATTTTGTCATATATCCAACAGTTTACTTTCTCTTCGCTTTGTCTCGTATTACGACTTTATAACGGTGTTTCTTTAAACTTTAAACGATCGTAATAAATGTATTTACGGACGATGACTGATATCTGGTCTGTCTTAAAGTTGCAACTAATTAGTGCCCCGTTACTTTGGACGTTATGAAATGTTGTATAACCAAAGACTTATCTTCTCTTTTGGTAGTTGCATAAGAGAAGACTGAGCCGTTGAAACGCTCGAATAGATTAGCTGATTCGCTTAACGTATTTTTACTTCCGACGAGCTAAACACAAGAGCAGAAAGCACATAAGGAATAATACAGAAACGTCAAACGTATACAGAAATATATTTCGTAAAAGCATTAGTACGTAACATGTCTTTATAATTCTATTTATGTATAGTAAAATGGCTTGTATCCATTTTCATGAATTATAACTGACATTTCAAAGCATTCATGTAGATATGTAACTCTCGTTAATTAATAATTTAACAATGCGTCATGAAACGTATCATTTTCGTTTCTTCCTTTGTTTCGTTATACACAGGAACGAATTTGTAAATAAAGATGTATAATCAACGATAACATATGACAGCGAGTATAATAACTGTCAGCAAAGGAAGAGGTCGGTAAAATGATTGTGGTTGATTTCAGTGTATCGGTAAATAAGCTTTGACAGACGTTGCCGGGGGACTCGGTGTCGGTGAAACCGCGTCGATGAAATGATTGTCAGTAATTTAAAGATAACCCAATTTATTGATCTGTCTCCCCTTCATGGCGTTGTACGTCTCTCTATAAAACATATTCTACCTCGGAGGGCTGAAAAATTTAACTTGGTCTCACTGGACTGGACTGTAAGTAAGAAAATTGAAATGCAAAATCCACGTGTGAGCGCAACGGTTTAGATGGAAAGTTCGATAGGACAATTATGTATATTAGCCTGAAAGAAAGCTCGTGGCTTCGCACGCAACACGTAATTTCCCTCGCTGAAATAATCCTATTACAACGATACGATTTAAAATTTTCCTTAACAGACCTCGCAATGTAATTCTTCATCTACAATTTTTTATTCGGCCTGAAACAAGAGACTTTCGAAGCCTTATAGAGTCTCGCGAATCTAAAAGTCAGGTTTCAACGTATTTTCGCGTCTTATTCTATAATACTGAAGACATTAAAGGTGTTAACGATTATTGTCTCACTATGTACGTACATCAAACGAGTACTTACGTAAGAGACGAATGGAAATGGAAACAGCCGAGAATAATTGAAGATAATTTGAATACGTTCCAGGCTATAATACAATTTCTCGTGAACCGTAATTGATTCGCAGAAGGGAATTGCTGCTTCTCACGACTAGCAAAGTGTTTCGCAAAAAAAGAAAAAAAAGAAAAATGGTATCGGAAGGATAGAAAAAAAGCGGTGGCCTACATCAAGCAATCTTCATGCCGATAATGCATTTATTATTCAGTTCGTTCATTTTCTATCGCGTAACAGACACTGGGATAACTGACAGAACGAGCGTATAAATCTTGCATCTCTCAACCTGACTTCTCCCAATTCGCATACTTCCATCCTTCGTATAAGTGACAATGAATCAGAAGAGTTTCATAGCAATATTGAACAACATACAGTCAACTACAACACCATTAGATACATCCACCATACAGTCAACTACAACACCATTAGATAACAGCAATACAATAGATTATAATTTTCTACGTGTCATTGATTCATCATCATCATTTTCCATTTTTTTAGCATATGTAAAAACGTATCTGACGTAATCTTACCTCGCTCTTTGAGTAAAAAAATCCATTCAAATGAAACAAAGGGAAAAGAAATAAGAAAACAAACACTCACATATGAATCTTCATTACATAACTGTATGTACTCCTCGAGGTATAATTACTCAGACACGTTACAGCGTACCTTCTTCGTTCCCTGATGGCTGATGTTGATCGTTGACGTTTATAATGAAAGAATTTCGTCAACGGCGCCATCTGGATCCTTGTTGAAAAATTAAAATAGCCGCAACAGCACCATTAAGCTCATTACCCAGAGTAGCTCTTGTTGCTGAGTCGTGGAGGAATTCTTATCATCAACGACATAAACTATACCAGTTCTGGTAACGTTCTTCAGATGGTCCAGGCACTCGAACTCGCAATATCGCTCTCCAACACGGAATTTCTTGCATGTCTGTAGTAAAAAGAAATCGATCAATTGTACAGATCAATCGTCACTCGACTGCTCGAGAATTCAGATCATCCAGAGAATAGAATAGAGACGTGGAAAAATGTAGTGCGATCATCGCAGTGGGAGGAAATAGGGGGATAGGGACCAAATGAATGAACGAGATGTTAAGGACAACTGACGATAAGTTCTTCTTTTGTCGGGAATTGCATGTTTGTGAATGGTTTGTGGGTGGTTAGGTGGAGAGAATTGAAGAGTTTGGAGGTGACTGGAAGAGTGTTTTGGGCAAGGTAGATTGCAGAATGGTTGCGGTAGCATTGTGTTAATTATGGGTTTGTACATGTAATCTTTGTATGTATCACTACATACAACCTAACGTATATTTTTAATAATACATCAGAGTTTTAGTTATTTCATAGCTATGAATTTTATACTCTATAATCTTGACGTTTTATTTCACAGAAGCGTTTGAATATCCATAAAAATTAAATGAACCAATGTATTCATTATCTTATAGAGAAGATATATTATTTTTAATTATGTTCCAATTATTTATCATGATCCTGATTTCCTTATTCTGAAAATTTGAAAGGAAGTTTTGTAGTTTGATACTTTCAGCGACAAAGGGTCAATATTGCTTTAGTATATTTCGTCACATATACATGTATATCTATATGTCGGAGATGAAAGGACACCGGAACCTTTGGATAGCCCCGCAACATTGCAATCTAAAGTCTACTATAACTGTAACTAAACTATTGTAGTTATTCAATCCGATTGTAATTGTTCGAGATTAGTGACGGTGAGCTTTGGCTCGAGGTGACAGTCTGTCGCCCAACGTAGCCGCGGTCAAGGGATGAACGCTTTGCCTAACAAAGGTATGGAGTAATTCTATAGCTCTCCTTAAAAGAAATATTCGTGGCGACACGCGACAGTAAACATTCCCACGGTTTCTGTCCCGTGGCTCGCCACACGCAGACCCTATTCTTCGAGTAAGATGATTGCCAGATGTCGATGCGTCTCCGCAGTACATGTTCGGCTAGCCCGAGGGCCCGTTATAAATCTTAAGGTTTAGTTAACTAAAGTCCTTCAAACAGACAAACAGTCTTTGTCCCAACTACGGGAAGATAGGGGAGACATATTTTTCAACGAGCGACGTCTCCCACTAGCAACTTTCCCTCGAGGGCGGCTACCATCTTTTTCTAACCACCGATATGGAGATTGACCAATTAGCAGCAACGTCAATTTCCCTTACTTCCTAAACGAAGGCTTTCCTCGACGAATCCGATGATCTCGTGTCCTTAGACACACCCCATTATAGTTTTCCTCTGTGGCATCATCGGGACGGGACGGGCATTCTTTTACGCGCTCCCGTCGACCAAAGAGTAACGTCTTTACGCTCAGCAATTATTTTTACGAATCAGACTTAGATTCAGCGAGAACGCCCATCTGTCATCCCGTTGGCCGCGGATTCGTTATCGAACCGGAGACCATTGTCACTAGTGTCGCGGACGTCTCACCGCCGTGGTAGATTGTCAAACCTGTGTTATTCATACCTGTGTCAATAAATCGTATCTTCGTTACACCGCAACGATGGCTACCTTCAATGAAGACTCCTCAAACACCGACAACCCTATCCCCAATGTCATTCCGACATATATATCCACCGAAAATGCGCTCTTGTAGACAAACGCTCGATTCGCGTCATAGCTTTTAAAGCTTGTCGCATCTCAATCCGTTGGAAAAAGTTTTTCCTGTAGCATATTTTATTTTTACGAACCAACAAGGTCTTTGTTTATTTCCTTCTGCTTTTGCTCCAATTTCCCCATTGTTTTTTCAAGGATAGTATTTCAGAGCCACTAGTCAAGTTTATTGTAACAATAAACGTACGTTTCGGAAACATTTTGTGCTGTGAAACAGAATACACTAAAGTTTGAAGGTCACATCGATTTTCGAAAGTTTATAAATGGAGGTGTATGACAGTATCACCAGCTGTTGCTGTCCAAGTAACTCCAACATCGAAATACTACAACGATTCCAATCGAAAACGCTAAGAGCCTTAATAGACGCACCTTGGTATGTTACCAACGAAACCATCCATCGCGACCTCAAGATACCTACAGTCAAAGAGGAAATAGCAAAATATAGCGACAGATATAGCAAAAGAGTCAAGAAACACCGAAACCCCCTAATCACTGGACTACTCGATACGACGGACCAGATTCGCAGGCTGAAGAGGCACTACCCGCTAGACCTAAACGTTAGATTCATTTAATTATCCAAATTAAGCTAATGCACTTACTTATAATACTTATAAATTATACCTATCTATAATAAGTATTAACTTATTGTAAATAAACAGCCATGTCACTGCGCCACGCCAGAAAAATTACTGAAAATTCTCAACGCGAGAATTGATTGTAATTCCAACAAATAAATAAAAAAAAAAAAAAGCTGTTGCTGTCCCCAAGCGCCAAAATACGTTCTGACTACTATTTTATGTATCTCACAGAAGTATGTCTTCATTCATCATCTCCCATGCCATCCACCAACGTGTTCTTAACATGTTATCTCCTAGTAAAATATTGATATTGAGTCAGATATCCAACTGAATAATCTTTTCGGTGTCTACTATAAGACATTTAAAACCAAGGCTCGTACACACGTGTGCTTATACGTCAGATGTAATACTTAACACGAAACCTGCTTATATTAATATTAAATTTATGCATAGTAGGATGTTCGACCTTTGTAAAAATGAAATTATAATACATACAGTTTCACCGTGGAAAAGTGAATCTTTCTAGCATGTCCACGCAAATGCAGCGGAGGGGAGGACTGTGCATGCACCAAACAACTTTACGTTCGTAATTTTTCACACAAATGTACAACTGTAGGGAAATAATTATCTCTGATTTTTCGGATGTTAGGAATCGACAATATCGCATAACGGAATGCTGTGTTCTACGTATTCTATTTTTGTTACGAAAGTGGTACAAACGAAGTCCACGTAAGAATAGTACAACAAAATCGGTTGAGGTTAGGTTATCGTGCAGATATCGCGGCTTTTGCATTGGAAATCACGCAACTGCCAGTCTCGTCGTTCCTTGTAAACGAAAGAAAGGTATTGTAATCGGTCGGAATTAACATAAAACTCGTCGCATGCGACCATATGGCCTGAATGTTGAATAAACGAGAGTAGAGCGCGAGCTATGTGATTCTAACCGTTTAGGCGGAAACTAATGATTGTAACCAGAGCCGAGATATATGCCAATATTACTTTGCTCGACAAAGCGTATAAGATGAGGAGAGAATCGCGATAAGGTAGAACAAGAGACAGATATTCTCTACGTAAAGCAAGTCTGTCAACTAGATTGAAATCCTATAGCTATAACTACAGTGAATCCATATTCTGGCGAATTGTCTTTTCACAAATGAAGCTTCTGAAGAACGGAATTGATACAATAACTACTGTTCATTCATAACTACTGTTGTAAGAATCTATATATTTGTCTATCTATATCTATATATATCGATCTATATATATTTGTCAGAATGTCATTTTATCAAAAAACCCATCCTCTGTAATCATAGTTTAACGAAGCATAATTAATAGAAGAGGTAGAGCGTTAAGTGGAGATGATTTAATCACAGTTAAGTAGATAAATCTCTATATTAGTCTCTTTAATTAAAATGTCCTACGTTTTATTTGCGTCATTTTTTTTCTTCATCCAATTTAAAATGTTTAAATAACAATAGCCTATACAATATAATTTTATGTAAAAAAATTGATTATACCATGTTTATTACAGATATTTAACATTTTTGTGTACATACAAAATTTAGATTATACCTCGCTTGAGAACAAAAATTCTATTTGTTTTCCTAACATGTACTAATAATTATTGATCAAACTAGAAAAAGCTGGAGGAGATTACTTAGGAAGATTACTTAGCATCTTATATTCCTGGCAAGAGAAAATGAAAAATTCGTTTCTTCTCTTTGCTTCCCTGTTCCTTCTTTCCTCCTTTTTCCCTTTTTACATCGCGTTGTTTTACATCGCAATTTACATTTATTTGTAAAGTTTGAATCTTCTCGATATTGAAGATGTTGAAGCTGCAAGTATGTATTTCATTTTAATCCATTCGAGACCGAGATTTAATTGTAAGACGATACCTAGGTGTCGGTACGATCTGAATGTTTAGTTAGAATGATTCTGTGTTTTACTCTCTCCAGGGTATCCTTTTCATACTTTGATTTTAAATCGATGACAATCTTAAATAGTATGCCTCATATTTTTAAAATATAAAATTATATACTATGTTATTCTATAATGTATTATGTACAGTCATATATATATATATATGTCGGAGATGAAAGAACACCGGAGCCTTTGGAATTTTGGATAACCCCGCAACATTGTAACCTAGAGTCTACTATAGCTGTAATTGAACAATTGTAGTTATTCAACCCGATTGTAATTATTCGAGAATTGTGATAATGAGCTTGGGCTCGAGGCGACAGTCAGTCGCCGAACGTAGCCGCGGTCACGGGATGAACGCTTTGCCTGACAGAGGTATGAAGTAATTCTATAGCTCTCCTTAAAAGAAATATTTGTGGCGACACGTGACAGTAAACATTCCAACGGTTTCTGTCCCGTGGCTCGCCACGTGCAGACCCTATTCTTCGAGTAAGATGATTGCCAGATGTCGATGCGTCTCCGCAGTACATGTTCGGCTAGCCCGAGGGCCCGTCATAAATCTTAAGGTTTAGTTAACTAAAGTCCTTCTAACAGACAAACAGTTTTTGGCCCAACTACGGGAAGATAGGGGAGACATATTTTTCAACGAGCGGCGTCTCCCACTAGCAACTTTCCCTCGAGGGCGGCTAGCATCCTTTTCTAACCACCGATATGGAGATTAACCAATTAGCAGCATCACTTTCTGAACGAAGGCTTTTCTCGACGAATCCGATGATCTCGTATCCTTAGACACACCCCGTTATAGTTTTCCTGTGTGGCATCATCGGGACGGAAAAGGCATTCTCGCTCGCGATCTCATCGATCCAAGAGTAACGCCTTCGCGATCAGTGATTATTCTCAGACTTAGACTTTGTGAGTACGTTCTGTTGTCATCCCGTTGACCGCGGATTCGTTATTGAACCTAGGATCATTGTCATTAGTATCTCGAGCGCCTAACTACCGCGGTTACCTGTCCGGTTCTATAATAATCGTATGTGCACTAGTCAATGTCTTCTCTATTGCATAACGACAACGTGTAACCCAAACGAAGATTCGTTTCACGCCCCTAACCCTAATTCTAATGTAAACCCGACATCAGAAGTGGGATCAGTGCCGGTTATAACAGTGCAAGAGCTTACGACCATCGTGCGCGAGTTAATTCCGTCGCTAGTGCAAAAAATCGAGTGTGGAATCTATCAAGTTTTCGACTCCGCTGCCTGGTGCGCAGCTTCCAATCTGATTATGGAGGAAAATCCTTTACAAAGCAGTGCCCCGAATATAATTTCAATACCGAGTGTCGAATCGACTTCTACGTAGTGGAGACGCTAACTGGTAGATCAAGCCATCCGGGTGAGTCGTTTCCATTTTACCCCGATTTCGGAGCCGAGTGTTCGTTAATCAAAGAATCCGTAGTCTTGAGAATTTCTGGCAAAAGAACGATTGATATAGTAGTAATGCGAGGAATAAGAGATATTGGTACTAAACGTATCGCTCAAATCTTGTCCGTTGCAGGTGTTAGTGGTTAGAGATAAATTTTTCATGTCCTCGCTGATAGTTATTTAACAATACGATATCGCGATTACTCGTTAAATTTTAAGCCAAGATTTTGACGTAATATTACACAAAATAGCCTCGCTATGTGTAAAACAAAAATAATTAATGCCTGTAATAAAACCGCCGAAAACGAGATCGATGTTAATGAAGTTGGCAATGAGGTACGTGGTAGTGATAAGGGTAGATTAATCTTTCTTTTCGAAAATTCAGAGATTCATCCGTTACGGGTTCCCTACGTACTCGTACAAAAAAATACAGACCAGTTAGAAGTACAATTAATTGATCCTGACATCGCCGTACAAGGAGTCCTAATAAACTTCGCGAGCGCGGAATAGTACGTGAGAGAACAAGCGATTTAATTACAGCCAAAAATCATAAAGCCTAGTAATTCACCGTTCGCGAGCCCTGCGTTACTCGTGAAGACGAACAATGGTTCAGATAGATGATAGGTAGATTTCGAGAACTAAATAAATACACGGTCGCGGATCGGTATCGTTTACCCCTCATTGCGGATCAAGTCGCGAGATTGCAAAAGCGAGATATTTTATTATTCTGGACATGGCCGGTGGGTTTCTCCAAACCCCTATTCATCCTAATTCTAGGAAGTATACAGCCTTGATTACCCTCGATGATCAATTTGGATAATAAGTTGTTGTTTTCTTCGAATTCTTTTGTGCCTTTGTTCGATCCATTCGATGTCCTTTATTTGCATAACATAAGTGCGTGCGCGTTTAATGTTTCTTCCGGAAGTCATTTTCGGGACGGCGATACTATGCTGACTCCGTCGAGAATGGGGATTCTTATATTTTCGGACAACCCTAATAATTTTGCAACTCATACTTGTCTAAATATTCTAATATTTATGTTCTTCCTTGCTACCATTTTGTGTAAACCATCAAAGCGTTTACTACGGAAATCCTCAGGAGTAGTGGCATGCCAAGTCTTCTGTAGCATTTGACCCTTTTTAATTATGGTGACATAAGAAATCATTTGGTCGAAGTGATCTGTACTACACTTTCCTTCATTGTATTCAGCAGCGGCTGCTGACTTCGATGTTGCGAACAAACAAAACGAGAGATCATTCTTGAGATCCCTTTGAAAACACGTATAACAGCCGACGTGCCATTCGTACGTTGTCGCCTATTTGGACGATGTCCTAATTATTGCCGACGCGATAGATCAAGCCCTAACAAGATTGCACACCGTACTAGATACCCTTGTAAAAGCCGGATTCTCCTTTAACTTTGCAAAATGTTCTTTTCTAAAGGCATCGGTACTCTATTTGGAATATGTAATTTACGACCTAGAAGTTTGTCCCAACCCGGGTATAATGCACGCCTTGAGTTCTTTACCTGCGTCAACGACCGTCACACAGCTTAGGCAGTTCATAGGTTTAGCCTTTTATTTCCGAAAATTCGTCCCTAAATTTTCACGGGTAATGAAACCCTTGTATGCGCTTACTTCCGATAATAAAAACATGACTTGGACAGATAGGTATGGAAAAATAAGGCAAAAGGTAATTTCCGCCCTGACCTACGCGCCGGTATTAATGGTATTTGACCCGAACTACCTGATAGAACTTCGTATCGACGCTAGTTCGGATGGATATGAGGTTATTTTAATGCACAAAAATTGAAGGTAAAATTAGAGTAATAGAATATTACAGTATAAGAAGTAACCCTGCGGAATCTAGGTATCATTCTTACGAACTAGAAACGTTAGCAGTTGTGAACGCCGTCAAGCATTTCCGTCATTATCTCCACGGACGAGAATTTCTTGTCGTCTCCGATTGTAATCCTTTGAAGGCATCCAGTGGTAAGGTAAATTTAAATGACAGGGTTTACAGGTGGTGGGCTTACTTACAAACTTTTACTTTTGACATTCTGTACCGGGAAGGTAAACGAATAGCCCACGTAAATTTTGTCTCGCGAAATCCCGTAGACTTGGATCACCTTACGATCAACGAAGTCATAGAGAAGGAAATCAATCTGACCGAAATCTCCGAAGACTAGCTATTAGTGGAATAACGTCGCGACTCCCAAATTTCTAGGATCGTCAATAAATTACAGAACGAAGAGCTCGCGGAAGACGTCGCGAATACGTATGAGTTACGGTTCGGTACCCTTCATCGTAAAATACAGAGAAAAGGCAGAACTCTCTGCTTGTCCATCGTCCCCAGAGGTTTTAGATGATCTGTTATTAACCATGTGCAACAGTCAATTATGCACTTAGGTTGGGATAAAACGCTTGAGAAACTGTGCGAGTGTTACTGGTTCGAAGGAATGGCGGAGTATGTTCGCCAATTCGTAGAGAACTGTCACGCTTGTCAAGTTTCGAAGGCCAGTTCAGGTAAAATACAAGCTGAATTACATCCTATACCTAAGACCAGCATACTTTGGCATACAGTTCACGTGGACATAACGGGCAAACTAAGCGGTAAAAGTGGTTCGAAAGAGTATGTCATTGTTTTGGTCGACGTCTTCACTAAATTCGCATATCTGCATCATACTTGTAAAGTAGATTTCCTTAGTACCGTTAAAGCACTTAAGTACTATATTTTTATTCGACAGTCCCTGCCGGATAATAGCGGATCAGGGAAGATGTTTTACGGGCAAAGAATTTCCAGACTTTTGTCAAGATAAATACATTAAACTCCATTTAATTGCGACCGGAGCTAGTAGGGCCAACGGGCAGGTAGAGCGTATTATGAGTACGCTAAAAAACATGTTCACAACAATAGAAACCACCGGGCGGTCCTGGCAAGACGCGATCGGGGAAACACAACTGGCCTTAAATTGTACCACCAACCGCGTGACTAAGTCAAGCCCGTTGGAACTACTAATCGGTAAAACAGCGAGACCCTACGGCTTATCCCTACCCGACAGTATCGAAGAAAGAGAGGTAAATATCTCCCATGTAAGACAGCAGGCGATAAAGAATATAGAAGCAAGCGCCAAATACGATAAGGATAGGTTCGACAAAAACAAAGCTAAAATAGTTAGGTTCAACCTTGGCGATTTCGTGTTACGTAAAAACGAGGAAAGAAACCAGACGAAGTTAGATCCGAAATTCAGGGGTCCATTCGTAATGGCCGAGATTTTGGAAGGAGATAGATATACCCTAAAAACCTTAGACGGCAAACGATCATATAAGGACAGACACGACAGACTGAGAAAAATGCCAGAAGGTTGCGTCCCTGCTGAGTTAGACGTCTGCGGTGATGACAACGGCGGTGATAATAACGATGCAAGTACACTGACCTCAGAGGATCATTAACACTGCGTTGTGGTCATAGTAGTACACCGAGTGGTTTTATGTGTTTTTGTTGTAACCCGTTGAGAGGGTTGATGTGTTTTTGTTGTAACCCGTTGAGAGGGTTGATGCGTTTTTGTTGTAACCCGTTGAGAGGGTTGATGTGTTTTTGTTGTAACCCGTTGAGAGGGTTGATGTGTTTTTGTTGTAACCCGTTGAGAGGGTTGATGTGTTTTTGTTGTAACCCGTTGAGTGGGTTGATGTACTTTTTGTTGTAACCCGTTGAGTGGGGTTACGTGCTTTTGTTGTAACCCGTTGAGTGGGCTTACGTGCTTTCTGGGTGTAATGCACCCAACGTGGCAATATGATCCAACAAACTGAGGTTCACCGGTGTACGAAATCGAAAATGATCTGTTGTGTCATTACGGTCTGACTGGCGACTCACAGAACGCACCTAACACTTTGAATACAAATTATAACATTACAAATTCCTATTCTCTTTTATTTTTCCGTTGTCAAACCTCCGAACGAAACTTTGTTATTGCACTGGACCCTTGACTTACTTGGACATTTAGCTAAATCGCAAATAATGTCAGTTGTATCGAATCTAATGTAAGAAATACGATATTTTAGTTACACACGAGGACGTGTGATAGTCAGGATGGCCGTGTCGGAGATGAAAGAACACCGGAGCCTTTGGAATTTTGGATAACCCCGCAACATTGTAACCTAGAGTCTACTATAGCTGTAATTGAACAATTGTAGTTATTCAACCCGATTGTAATTATTCGAGAATTGTGATAATGAGCTTGGGCTCGAGGCGACAGTCAGTCGCCGAACGTAGCCGCGGTCACGGGATGAACGCTTTGCCTGACAGAGGTATGAAGTAATTCTATAGCTCTCCTTAAAAGAAATATTTGTGGCGACACGTGACAGTAAACATTCCAACGGTTTCTGTCCCGTGGCTCGCCACGTGCAGACCCTATTCTTCGAGTAAGATGATTGCCAGATGTCGATGCGTCTCCGCAGTACATGTTCGGCTAGCCCGAGGGCCCGTCATAAATCTTAAGGTTTAGTTAACTAAAGTCCTTCTAACAGACAAACAGTTTTTGGCCCAACTACGGGAAGATAGGGGAGACATATTTTTCAACGAGCGGCGTCTCCCACTAGCAACTTTCCCTCGAGGGCGGCTAGCATCCTTTTCTAACCACCGATATGGAGATTAACCAATTAGCAGCATCACTTTCTGAACGAAGGCTTTTCTCGACGAATCCGATGATCTCGTATCCTTAGACACACCCCGTTATAGTTTTCCTGTGTGGCATCATCGGGACGGAAAAGGCATTCTCGCTCGCGATCTCATCGATCCAAGAGTAACGCCTTCGCGATCAGTGATTATTCTCAGACTTAGACTTTGTGAGTACGTTCTGTTGTCATCCCGTTGACCGCGGATTCGTTATTGAACCTAGGATCATTGTCATTAGTATCTCGAGCGCCTAACTACCGCGGTTACCTGTCCGGTTCTATAATAATCGTATGTGCACTAGTCAATGTCTTCTCTATTGCATAACGACAACGTGTAACCCAAACGAAGATTCGTTTCACGCCCCTAACCCTAATTCTAATGTAAACCCGACATATATATAATAATTCTATATTGAAAAAAATATGAAATTAACATGATATATACATTACTACGTAAGTTATATATAAAATATGTATATTATACCCTTGCCTACTGACTGATATGAATTTCTTTCGGTCTCGAATGCGTTAAAAGAGAGCGCAAAGAAGGCGAAATTACTTATTGTAATTAGTAAATCGACCTGAGAGGCAGACAGATACAAGAAAGAAGGAATATTATATTAGCGGCATTATCATGTTTTTGCTCTCTTTAAGTCTTTCATCGAGACAGACAATCTACAGGTATTAATCGACCAATTTCTCCAAGCTGATAACTTCGAATTGATGTTTATATATAAGAAGTGTTATGTGTTAATCTGTCTAAATGTTTAAAAGGTGTTATAAATTAAATGTTGTTAAACGATACGTAATTGCCTTTTGATCGTAAATTTTACTATCAAGGGGTCTTTTATGTATGCGTAATCATTGTGAATTATAACAATTTATGTGATCGATATTAAAGGTGTTTAAAAGCATGTAGTTTTTTTCTATATTACTATTCTCCTATATTATTATCCTATATTATTATAGCATTCCTATATTATTATAATATCCAATTACATGTTGATACACAAGATATACAGATTATTATTTATAACGTTTTGGTTTTCTTAATTGAGTCATTCATTTAGTACAAATGATAAGAAATTAGTAATAATTCACAAAAAAAGGATATCGTAGTAGAAATATTATAAAAAAACATTTTCTGTTTTAGTGTAGAGTTACTCCTTCTTACAGACAGTGTCGTACAAATCTGTACGTCTCTGAGAAAATGTAGGTATCTGAGCCCTTACTTCCTCAACAACTTTTAGATCTGATAGAAAAAAGAAACATACGAAGTAATAAGTAATGCTTACTAATAAATTCAACAAATACAGAGGAAGATGGCTAAATCGATAAATTAACGAGACTAAAAATTAATTACATCATGGATCTCTCGCTTTTAATTTTAAGCTGTAAATTACCGATATCGGTGACTGCCATATTCTCTTGAGTTTCCAAATCGTAAAGAATCTTTCCCCAGGGATTGGTCAACTGTGTATGTCCCCATGCGACGTAACTTGCTTAAGGAACACGAGCCGGTGATATGCAGGCAACGTATAATTGATTATCATTCGCTCTGAAACGCTGAAGTAATGACCAGTGCAGTGGTCCAGTGGTCATATTGAATGCCGCTGGATATATCAGCATTTGGCAACCTAACCCAGAGAAGCAGGAAATATGAAGCCACCGAATACCAATTAACTTCGTAGTTGCACGGTTCACATTCCATCATTTCTGAATATGCGAGGACAGTCCTCTTATTGTGCTTTTAATTCTTTTATTTGTTTCATTTTCAGCAAATATACTGGTTTTTTTAAATTAAGCTTCTTTTTATACAGAGTTACAGATTATATTAATTTTATATAGAATATATTTAAGAAAGATATTTAATTTTTTGCTAGTTAAGTATTGATCGATTAAGTTACTGTACCTTTGTTCCGATAAATGCGTGCCATTTCCTCGAATCTAATATCATAGCAAATGCCAATACCTATTTTGCAGCCCTTCACATCGAACGTCGTTAGGGAGTTACCAGGACTGAGTGAATCACTCTCTCGAAAAGTAATCTTATTAGGAATGTCGATGTCGAATAGATGTACCTAATAACATAAAAATGTGGTCGCTAATTCTATTGCTGCAACTTTTGTAATTTAATATCAAAGTTACCAACTCCTAAACTTTAATTATTTTTTATTTAATAACTGACAGCGTTTTTATCACTTTCTTTTATTAAAAAATCTTATCATTTAATAATGTTTAAAAAGGAGAAAAAATAAGTATAATAATATTTTAAGTATGTGAAAAATTTATACAACAACAAACACATTACAACAAAAATGGGCGTTTCCCGTATCATAACGTATTTTATAAACCGTAAATTATAGAATTGGTTATAGTATACGTATGTACATATGTATATTCCTAAATTATTCCTAGATAGAGTCACTTTCTTCACCCCAATATTTTCAAATTCAAAGCCATAAAGGAATATATTACTTACCTTTCGGTGTTTTGCTATCAAAGTTCCATCGGGACCCCAAATAGTACAGGTATTGTACAATTTAGCGCCCTCTATTTCAGGCATCGTACCACCAACTACATAGATGTTGTTTTCTTTAGCTGCGTTCGATGAAGCAACGCTCGTTTCACCATCAGGAATACTCTCGGCGTATTTTGGAAAGTACTCTGCATTGCAATATTTCAATTAATGAAGAATAACTGTCTTTTGTTCCAACCATAAATTAAATTGAAATGTTTGTCAGTTTTTTATTTTTTAAATTATTAAAATAACTAAGTTTTATATTTCGACTTAATTAAATATGCAATTACTTAGCTAATAGTATATATAATAAATTGTTTCTACAGGTTCAAAATGAAAAATGAATATTTAGAAATATTTAATTACGACAATGCTATTTGTGTTAGCATCAGTGGCTTGTTACTCAACGACTTTGCTAGTACTTTTTGAAACATAAAGTTAGTTTTCAATTAACACTTATACTAGAGGCGGAATTATAAATGCAAAATAATTGATAATACTAATTTATAAGTACCTAATTATTAGTATCTTAAAAAATATATTTATACAAAAATCACGATAATCATGAAAATGGGGAAATCCTAAATTCTCGAATCAATTCACAATTTATTTTGTATATTAATTAGATTCCGCGCTCATCAGTACGTACTCACTGGCGACATCGAGAAAATGTATCGGCAATTCCTCGTACGACCAGAGGATCGGAAATATCAAAGGATATTATGGCGCAGCGCGAGTGGAGAAACAGAAACATATGAGCTTAACACCGTAATACTCTTATCATAGAAATAGAAGCAGTCCTCAATTCCCGCCCGCTAACTCCTATCTCCACCGATCCAAATGATCTCCTAGCCCTCACTCCCGGACATTTCCTCATTGGCGATTCATTAATGTGCTTACGTGATCGAGATTTCAGAGACATTCCATCGAACCGACTCTCCAAATGGCAGCATATCCAACAGCTTAAACAACATTTTTGGAACCGCTGGCATAAGGAGTATTTGAACGAGCTAACCAACCGCAATAAATGGAGCAAGGGTGGACACAGCATCCAAAAGGGCACAATCGTCATCCTCAGAGAGGACAACGTTCCCTCCATGCATTGGCTTCTGGGCCGAGTTATCAAGGTTCATCCAGGCGCCGATGGTGTCATCCGGACAGCTACAGTTCAGACGGCAAAGAGCATTTTGGATCGGGGCGTCAAAAGGCTTGTCCCACTGCCAATTCAACCCGATCTCGAGAAACCCGAACAACTAGCCATCGAGACGAAATAAGATGGGAACCTCAACCACACCTCGCTAGTTTGATCGGTACCCTCTCAACGGGGGGAGAATGTTACGCCATGCGGCTTACCATAGGTCATATTCTTAACTATCGATCGCGGCACTATAATGTCGCAGACGGATCGTCGCGTCTGCCCGGCAAACAAACATTGTAGTGGCAAGCGCATGGTTCATTAAGCAGGGCGACTTCCAGAAACGTCGACTCGTGGCCCGTATTTTACCTCGCTGTAAAAGAATGTGGCGTGATCCGAACGTAGTGGGGGTCGCCTTCCAGAAAAAACGAAAAAAATCGAAAGGCGTTCAGAACTTTTCGAGAAGTCGAACCGTCAACACATGTGGTATGTCGCGCATTACTTATCAACCAAAACGCAGTTACATTTTTTTTGTTCCATTTATATCTTTCTAGTTAATAAGTTGTTGAAATAAACATTAATTTATTTGTGTTAATTCTGTGGAATTTCATTGAACTACCCTTATTATCATAATCGAAATAAGGGGATCGATCAGTTCGTGGCGTCGATTATTTAATCGTAATGGGAACTTACAACTCTCGTTGACGTGCTATCTCGCGATCGCGTCTCTCCGCGAACGGTCGAAACAAAATGATTCACTAAAAACTGTCCTGAATTCCTAAGAATTTATTTACCGAAAAACTGACAAAGTGTTTATTTAAAAAATGAGGTTGAAGGTAGTCCTTTTCTTTCATTTCATTCATTTTCATTTTCTTTCTTAAGTATGGCTAACACAATATCTAATCAATTAAAATTTTATATTTTCACGTGAAAAGTTTCTTTAGATAATTATTATCAACATGATGACTCACTCTTACGGATTAATACGTGTCTGTAGGGCAATCCGGTGGACTTGATCGGCTTTTTACTTCGAAAGTTGAGTAATCGGTGTCGCTTTCTTACGCATCTTTGAACTGTATAAATGTTTTAAAATTGTTTGATCCAGAATGTACCACACCGGACAATCAAGAAGGCAGGTGCCTTGACTACAGAAAATGTAAACCTCTGCAAGAAATATGGCAGATACAGTACCGTACAGCCACCGATTTTTATAGACGATCAGTGTGCAGATACCAGGGCAATGTTACGATCGTTTGCTGTCCGAACGATCCAAACAAAGAGAAGAGAGAAATTTTAATAAAAACTGTGTATAAGTATAAGGCTTTGCGACCACCATACTGTGGTTTTAGCAACGTCTCTCATACCAGGGTGGTCGATGGTAAACCAGCTGAACTTGGTACGTTTTATGTCTTTCTTTCCGATTAATAATAAGCCATTTACTGCAAAGAATGAACTTTAAAGGCATTAAACAGCACATCAATGTACATTTCAATTAGACTAAATAATAATGCTATGATTTTATCGGTAGTAACTTTACTTATTAACTTGAATTATTTCTTTCTTTTACTTCATGTTAGGAAGAGTATCTTTTTGCTTGAAAAAAAAAAAAAAAAAGAAAAAAAAAAAAGGTTGGGTTAGGTTGGGGTTAGGTTGGGGTTAGGTTGGGGTTAGGTTGGGGAGCACGAGGCGGGCATGGGTTCCCGGGGCATAGGACCATGCCCTGGGAAACCCCGATGGATCTGATGTTCTCTTACAGTCGGGTGGCGGCCGATCGGTGCCCTTGGCACCCGTCGGTTCGCCGATCCGGTGCGGAGAACTTCGGAGAAGTTGGCGGGCCCATGCCTGTCAAGACCACTCACCTCACCTTCTCGCGGGGCTCCCTGTCGCCCTGCACCGGCTTCGACCGGGGCAGGGCGCGAAAGAGTGAGTGGCACCAGGACGGAGACTTCGACGACGACCTCGGCGAAAAACAAACAACAATATGGAAATGGAGAACATAAACGACAAAGTTTACGGTGCAGGGGAGGGATACCCCAGTACCGGCGCAGTCGCGGGTAGTGAAGTGGGCCCCGCTGCGTCGATATCTCGCGACCACGGCCGTTCGAGGGTGGACCGCCAGGCCCCCGGACGCGTTTCTACGACTGGCGATGAAACAACGGGAGAGAGGAGGAGGATAACGGCAGGAGGACATTCAGAGGACGACAGGATGGAGACCGCGGAGGAGCCTCCGAGGAAGGCGACGAGACGTTCGCTGAGAGCCGCGAACAGGTCCGAGTACGTTTTTCTCGCGCCGGCCACGATGGACGACGGTACGTCATCGATGGCGGGGGGATCGCGGGGGCGGGCGAGGTCCGACGACGAGGAGTCGGTCGCCTCGATCGCCTCGCGTTCGTCGCTGGCTTCGATGGCGTCCAGGGGTAAGAGGAAGAGAACGGCAGCCGCGACAACACCGGTGGTGTCCGAAGAGTTGGAGGTGCAGATGAGGACGAGTTCTCCGGCGGAAATCAGCGCGGGCCTGACGATGCACGTGTCTGAAATCATGCACGTCGCGACGACGTCGTCGAACCTGAAGGGGACCTACATCAGGTCCCTGAAGAACGCGGCGAGCTATATCACCGCCGCCTGGAACGAGGAATCCGCGAGGAGGGAAAGGCCAGCGCGTGCCACCGACGACGTGGACGCGAGGCTGTCCGTGCTGGAGGGGGAGAACGCAGCCCTCCGCCAGGAGCTGAGGAGACTGGCCGCTCGCATCAACGAGTGCCCGCGATGCTCCGACGCGGCTGCCGAATACGCCCGCCCCGCGTGGGAAGGCGGAACCGACAACAGGACGCGTCTGGACGCCCTGGAGAGAGCGGTCCGAGAACTGGGACCCTCCATTCTCAGGACCATCGAAGAACGATTCGGGGACGCTCGAAGTCAACGCACCCCCGAAGCACGACCCAGCGGGGACCGCCCCGTCGACCCTCCCGCCGCCCAACCGACGCCGCCCCGAAGGGAACGGGAGGACGGCGGATGGGAGCTGGTGGAGACGACGAAGAAAAGGAGGAGAAACAGGAAGAAGGCGAGCGAGGCGAAGGCAGCCGCCGCCGCCGCCGGAGGAGAGGCGGCGAGGAAAGGTCCGACCGCGCCACCACCGACGCGGGTACGGCAGCAACAACAGCGGCAACCCCAGGCCGGCAGGACGACGGGCGCACCGAAGGCGAGCGCCCCCGCTACGCAGAGAGGACCACCGCGGACACCCAAGGTGGTCACGCCCCCTCGCGCACCGCGAACATCCGCGGTGACCCTGACGTTGAAAGAGGGGGCGAGGATGTCGTACGCCGACGTCCTGGAAGCGGCAAGAACGAGGATCCCGCTATCGGAGCTCGGCACGGAGCGCCTCGAGATGAAGAAGGCGATGACGGGCGCCATTATAATACAAGTCCCCGGAGACAAGGACAGGGGAAAGGCGACGCTACTGGCGACGCGGCTGGCCGAGACGCTAGACCCGACGGCGGTGAGAATCGCCACACCGACCAGGATGGCGGAGCTGCGCGTGACCGGGATTGACATCTCGGTCAAGAAGGAGGAGCTGCGAAGAGCACTGGCCTCGGCGGCGGGATGCGGCAGCGCGGAGGTGCAAGTGGGCGAGATCGGCGCCACCAGAGGCGGCCTCGGATCGGCATGGGTCAGGTGTCCGGCGGCAGGAGCCCGCAAGCTGGCCCAGGCGGAGAAGATAGCCCTGGGCTGGTCAACGGCGAGGATAAGGGCCATACCGAAGCGGCCGCTGCAGTGTTTCAGGTGCCTGGAACTGGGGCACGTGCGCGCCACTTGCGTATCCGGCGAGGACCGAGGGCACCTGTGCTACAGGTGCGGCGGGAGCGGACACCGCGCCAGAGAGTGTCCCGCTTCCGCTCCCAAGTGTCCGCTGTGCGAGTCGCTCGGGGCACCCGCGAATCACAGGATGGGCGGAGAGGCATGCAGCCCCCCGAAGGTCAAGAGGAGGAGACCGATCCGCCAACCAGCAGCGGTAGCGGCAGCAGCAACAGCAGCCGCCGCGGCAGAGACACCGGGAAGCGCCGCCGAATCAGCAGCAGCGGCGGATGGCCGGGAGGAGGCCATGGAGGTGGCGGCATAATTCAAGCGCCTGCTGCAATGCAATCTCGGTAGGTCGAGAAGAGCGCAAGATCTGCTCTTCCAGACCATCCGGGAGAACGAGGTGGCCCTGGCGGCGGTGGCGGAACCGCATCGTATACCCGACTCGCCCAACTGGATCGGGGACCTGGACGGATCCGCAGGAATAACGTGGACGTCGGCCTCGTGCCTCTTGCTGGACCGTGGCAGCGGCTTCGTCGCGGTCGAGTGGCTAGGAGCGGCGGTGGTGGCGGTGTACGTCTCTCCGAACATCGACCTGGACGCGTACGGGGAGTTTCTGGACCGAGTCGGCGAGTGCGTCCGAAGATGTCTCCCCCGCCAGGTGCTCGTCCTGGGGGACTTCAACGCCCACTCGACGCAATGGGGAAACCCCAGGACCAACTCCCGAGGAAGGATGCTCACCGACTGGGCAGCGGGTCTGGGGCTCCTGCTGGCGAACAGGGGCTCGGCGAGCACCTGCGTGGCGTGGAGAGGATCCTCGGTGGTGGACATCACGTGGGCTACCCCGGAGCTGCTCAGGCGAATCCGCGACTGGAGGGTGGCCGAGGGGGTGGAAACGCTGTCCGACCACCTCTACATTCTGATGGAGGTGACCCTGGGGACCGAGGACGACGCCGGGAGGAGGAGACGACGACGACCGGGAGAGAACCGTCGCCGCCCGCCGCCGCCGCCGCCGCGATGGCGCCTGAAGGAGATGGACAAGGAGATGCTGCGGGCGGCCGCGATCGTGTCCGCCTGGAGCTGGGACGCCCGACGGGCGACCGAGCAGGGAGACATCGACGAGGAGGCGGAGGAGCTCCGAAGATACATGACCGCGGCGTGCGACGCCTCGATGCCGCGCTCCGTCCCGGGGGGCGGACGAGACCGGGGAACGTACTGGTGGACCCCGGAGATCGCCGAGATGCGAGAGAACTGCGTTCGGGCCCGCAGAAGATTCCTAAGGGCCCGTCGTCGCAGACTGACGCGCGACGAGGAGGAGATCTCCCGCCGCTACGAGGAGTACAGAGAGGCGAGACGGACTCTTCAGCGGGAGATCAAGACCGCGAAATCTCGGTGCTGGACGGAGCTGATCGAGGAGGTCGAATCCGACCCGTGGGGACGGCCGTACAAAGTGGTCACCAAGAAGCTGCGACCCTCGGCGCCCCCGCTGACCTCGGACATGGAGCCGACGCTGTTGGACAACGTCGTCGGGACGCTGTTCCCGCCGGAAGACGCGAACGCGAGCCAACCGGCGCCATCCTCCCCCTCCTCCGTCGACGACGACGGCGACGACGAGGAGACGGCGACGACGACCGCGACGGGATGGAGCGAGGAACTGCGAGTCAGCGACGAGGAGCTCTTCGAAGCGGCCAGGAGGACGGCGTCCCGCGACGTGGCGCCAGGCCCCGACGGAATACCGGGCCGAGCGTGGGCGGAGTCGATCGTCACCATGGCTCCCCGCCTGCGACACCTGTTCGACAGATGCCTGGAGGAGGGCGTCTACCCCCGGACATGGCGGACGGCCAGGCTGGTGCTGCTGCGAAAGGAGGGTCGCCCGCCGGACTCGCCGTCCGCGTACAGGCCGATATGCCTGCTGGACGAGGTGGGCAAGATGCTGGAGAGGATCGTCGCCGCCCGGCTGGAGGTTCACATCACCGAGAGGACGCCCGGATGGCACGACAGCCAGTACGGATTCCGCCGCGGCCGCTCGACCGTGGACGCGGTGAAGAGGCTGAGGGCCATGGCCGAGGACAAGGTCTCCCGAGAGGGGGTGGCGGTGGCGGTGTCGCTCGACGTCACCAACGCCTTCAACTCCATCCCCTGGGGCAGGATCCTGGAAGCCCTGCGCCACTTCGAGGTCCCGGCGTACCTGGTGGGGATCGTTCGAGCGTACCTCGCCGACAGGTACATCGTCTACGCCGGCAGGAACGGGGAGGAGAGAAGACGGATCGAGCGCGGCGTTCCGCAGGGGTCGGTGCTGGGACCGCTGCTCTGGATCACGGCCTACGACTCGGTCCTCCGATGTCCGATGCCCGGTGCGGGAACGGTGTGCTACGCCGACGACACCCTGGTCCTGGCCGGGGGACGGTGGTGGCACGACACGGCGAACCGCACGGAGGACGCAGTGGCGTGCGCGGTGAGCGCCATTCGGAGGCTCGGCCTGACGGTGTCGCCGGCCAAGTCGGAGGCGCTGTGGTTCTTCGACCAGCGGCGAAGAGGAACGCCTCCCCCCGGGCTGACGGTGAACATCGGCGGAGAAGAGGTCCCGGTGGGACGACAGATGAGGTACCTGGGCCTCACGATCGACAGCGGATGGACCTTCGGACCGCATTTCGAGCAACTGGTCCCGAAGGCGACGGCCGCGGCCAACGCCCTGTGCGGCCTCCTACCGAACATCGGCGGAGCGGGATCGAGAGTCCGCCGCCTCTACGAGGGAGTGGTTCGGTCCCGAGTTCTCTACGGGGCACCCGTCTGGGCCAGAAGCCTGGCGACCAGCCGCCGCAGCCTGACCTTGCTGCGGAGGCTGCAGAGGACGACCGCTATCCGCATAGCGAGAGGCTACAGGACGACATCGTACGCGTCGGCGACCGTGCTGGCGGCCTCCCCGCCGTTCGAGCTGCAAGCCTTGGCGCTCGAACGCGTATACGAACACCAGAGGAATCCGACGCCATCGACCGCCGGCCAGCCGGCCCCGAACATCCGGGAGGAGGCGAGGAAGGAGACCTGGGAACGATGGCGCTCGCAGCTGATCCAGGAGGACGCCGTGCGGCCGCACCGGGCCGTTCGCGCCGTGCTTCCCAACTGGGAGGCGTGGAGGGATCGAGGCGGGGCACCGCTGACCTTCAGGATGACGCAGCTGCTCACCGGCCACGGAGTGTTCGGCGAGTACCTGCTAAGGATTCGGCGAGAGACGACGTCCGTCTGTCACCACTGCGAGGAAGAGGAGGACACGGCGCAGCACACGCTGGAGTTCTGCCCGGCGTGGGCGGAACCACGACGCGTCCTGCGGCTCGAAATCGGCGAGAGCTTAGCCCCCGAAGCGGTCGTCGCGGCCATGCTCAGAGGGCGCCAGGAGTACTCCGCTGTCCGCACCTACTGCGAGCAGGTCATGCTGGCGAAGGAGCGGGCGGAACGTAGCAGGGAACGAGATCGCGACCCGTCCAGGAGGTCGCAGCGTCCTAGGAATACAACGCGCTACAGGGGCGCGACGCCGCCACCGGCGCCGCCGCGGCCGCCGTAGAAGCGCGTGGAAACCAGGAAGAGGCGTCAGGGGGACGGGGTCCCCAGAACGACGCAATAGGAGCGAGGCGCTAGGGGGCGTGGTCCCCCCCTAGCGTTCCAAGAAGATCAAGGACGCCTCCCTTCGACGTAAGGAGAGATAGACGCCCGGGGGTAACCGGTAGTAATTCGGGAGAGATCCCGGGTGCATCTCGACTCAGGCGTCAGGACAGGCCACCGTGGAGTTTTAGTCGGTAAGAGTCCGACACTACCCGCCTAGCGGGTGTCCATGAGGATTTCTCCACGAAAAAAAAAAAAAAAAAAAAAAAAAAAAAAAAAAAAAAGGTTGGGGTTAGGTTGGGGTTAGGTTGGGGTTAGGTTGGGGTTAGGTTGGGGTTAGGTTGGGGTTAGGTTGGGGTTAGGTTGGGTTAGGTTGGGGTTAGGTTGGGGTTAGGTTGGGGTTAGGTTGGGGTTAGGTTGGGGTTAGGTTGGGGAGCACGAGGCGGGCATGGGTTCCCGGGGCATAGGACCATGCCCTGGGAAACCCCGATGGATCTGATGTTCTCTTACAGTCGGGTGGCGGCCGATCGGTGCCCTTGGCACCCGTCGGTTCGCCGATCCGGTGCGGAGAACTTCGGAGAAGTTGGCGGGCCCATGCCTGTCAAGACCACTCACCTCACCTTCTCGCGGGGCTCCCTGTCGCCCTGCACCGGCTTCGACCGGGGCAGGGCGCGAAAGAGTGAGTGGCACCAGGACGGAGACTTCGACGACGACCTCGGCGAAAAACGAACAACAATATGGAAATGGAGAACATAAACGACAAAGTTTACGGTGCAGGGGAGGGATACCCCAGTACCGGCGCAGTCGCGGGTAGTGAAGTGGGCCCCGCTGCGTCGATATCTCGCGACCACGGCCGTTCGAGGGTGGACCGCCAGGCCCCCGGACGCGTTTCTACGACTGGCGATGAAACAACGGGAGAGAGGAGGAGGATAACGGCAGGAGGACATTCAGAGGACGACAGGATGGAGACCGCGGAGGAGCCTCCGAGGAAGGCGACGAGACGTTCGCTGAGAGCCGCGAACAGGTCCGAGTACGTTTTTCTCGCGCCGGCCACGATGGACGACGGTACGTCATCGATGGCGGGGGGATCGCGGGGGCGGGCGAGGTCCGACGACGAGGAGTCGGTCGCCTCGATCGCCTCGCGGTCGTCGCTGGCTTCGATGGCGTCCAGGGGTAAGAGGAAGAGAACGGCAGCCGCGACAACACCGGTGGTGTCCGAAGAGTTGGAGGTGCAGATGAGGACGAGTTCTCCGGCGGAAATCAGCGCGGGCCTGACGATGCACGTGTCTGAAATCATGCACGTCGCGACGACGTCGTCGAACCTGAAGGGGACCTACATCAGGTCCCTGAAGAACGCGGCGAGCTATATCACCGCCGCCTGGAACGAGGAATCCGCGAGGAGGGAAAGGCCAGCGCGTGCCACCGACGACGTGGACGCGAGGCTGTCCGTGCTGGAGGGGGAGAACGCAGCCCTCCGCCAGGAGCTGAGGAGACTGGCCGCTCGCATCAACGAGTGCCCGCGATGCTCCGACGCGGCTCCCGAATACGCCCGCCCCGCGTGGGAAGGCGGAACCGAGAACAGGACGCGTCTGGACGCCCTGGAGAGAGCGGTCCGGGAACTGGGACCCTCCATTCTCAGGACCATCGAAGAACGATTCGGGGACGCTCGAAGTCAACGCCCCCCCGAAGCACGACCCAGCGGGGACCGCCCCGTCGACCCTCCCGTCGCCCAACCGACGCCGCCCCGAAGGGAACGGGAGGACGGCGGATGGGAGCTGGTGGAGACGACGAAGAAAAGGAGGAGAAACAGGAAGAAGGCGAGCGAGGCGAAGGCAGCCGCCGCCGCCGCCGGAGGAGAGGCGGCGAGGAAAGGTCCGACCGCGCCACCACCGACGCGGGTACGGCAGCAACAACAGCGGCAACCCCAGGCCGGCAGGACGACGGGCGCACCGAAGGCGAGCGCCCCCGCTACGCAGAGAGGACCACCGCGGACACCCAAGGTGGTCACGCCCCCTCGCGCACCGCGAACATCCGCGGTGACCCTGACGTTGAAAGAGGGGGCGAGGATGTCGTACGCCGACGTCCTGGAAGCGGCAAGAACGAGGATCCCGCTATCGGAGCTCGGCACGGAGCGCCTCGAGATGAAGAAGGCGATGACGGGCGCCATTATAATACAAGTCCCCGGAGACAAGGACAGGGGAAAGGCGACGCTACTGGCGACGCGGCTGGCCGAGACGCTAGACCCGACGGCGGTGAGAATCGCCACACCGACCAGGATGGCGGAGCTGCGCGTGACCGGGATTGACATCTCGGTCAAGAAGGAGGAGCTGCGAAGAGCACTGGCCTCGGCGGCGGGATGCGGCAGCGCGGAGGTGCAAGTGGGCGAGATCGGCGCCACCAGAGGCGGCCTCGGATCGGCATGGGTCAGGTGTCCGGCGGCAGGAGCCCGCAAGCTGGCCCAGGCGGAGAAGATAGCCCTGGGCTGGTCAACGGCGAGGATAAGGGCCATACCGAAGCGGCCGCTGCAGTGTTTCAGGTGCCTGGAACTGGGGCACGTGCGCGCCACTTGCGTATCCGGCGAGGACCGAGGGCACCTGTGCTACAGGTGCGGCGGGAGCGGACACCGCGCCAGAGAGTGTCCCGCTTCCGCTCCCAAGTGTCCGCTGTGCGAGTCGCTCGGGGCACCCGCGAATCACAGGATGGGCGGAGAGGCATGCAGCCCCCCGAAGGTCAAGAGGAGGAGACCGATCCGCCAACCAGCAGCGGTAGCGGCAGCAGCAGCAGCAGCCGCCGCGGCAGAGACACCGGGAAGCGCCGCCGAACCAGCAGCAGCGGCGGATGGCCGGGAGGAGGCCATGGAGGTGGCGGCATAGTTCAAGCGCCTGCTGCAATGCAATCTCGGTAGGTCGAGAAGAGCGCAAGATCTGCTCTTCCAGACCATCCGGGAGAACGAGGTGGCCCTGGCGGCGGTGGCGGAACCGCATCGTATACCCGACTCGCCCAACTGGATCGGGGACCTGGACGGATCCGCAGGAATAACGTGGACGTCGGCCTCGTGCCTCTTGCTGGACCGTGGCAGCGGCTTCGTCGCGGTCGAGTGGCTAGGAGCGGCGGTGGTGGCGGTGTACGTCTCTCCGAACATCGACCTGGACGCGTACGGGGAGTTTCTGGACCGAGTCGGCGAGTGCGTCCGAAGATGTCTCCCCCGCCAGGTGCTCGTCCTGGGGGACTTCAACGCCCACTCGACGCAATGGGGAAACCCCAGGACCAACTCCCGAGGAAGGATGCTCACCGACTGGGCAGCGGGTCTGGGGCTCCTGCTGGCGAACAGAGGCTCGGCGAGCACCTGCGTGGCGTGGAGAGGATCCTCGGTGGTGGACATCACGTGGGCTACCCCGGAGCTGCTCAGGCGAATCCGCGACTGGAGAGTGGCCGAGGGGGTGGAAACGCTGTCCGACCACCTCTACATTCTGATGGAGGTGACCCTGGGGACCGAGGACGACGCCGGGAGGAGGAGACGACGACGACCGGGAGAGAACCGTCGCCGCCCGCCGCCGCCGCCGCCGCGATGGCGCCTGAAGGAGATGGACAAGGAGATGCTGCGGGCGGCCACGATCGTATCCGCCTGGAGCTGGGACGCCCGTCGGGCGACCGAGCAGGGAGACATCGACGAGGAGGCGGAGGAGCTCCGAAGATACATGACCGCGGCGTGCGACGCCTCGATGCCGCGCTCCGTCCCGGGAGGCGGACGAGACCGGGGAACGTACTGGTGGACCCCGGAGATCGCCGAGATGCGAGAGAACTGCGTTCGGGCCCGCAGGAGATTCCTAAGGGCCCGTCGTCGCAGACTGACGCGCGACGAGGAGGAGATCTCCCGCCGTTACGAGGAGTACAGGGAGGCGAGACGGACTCTTCAGCGGGAGATCAAGACCGCGAAATCTCGGTGCTGGACGGAGCTGATCGAGGAGGTCGAATCCGACCCGTGGGGACGGCCGTACAAAGTGGTCACCAAGAAGCTACGACCCTCGGCGCCCCCGCTGACCTCGGACATGGACCCGACGCTGTTGGACAACGTCGTCGGGACGCTGTTCCCGCCGGAAGATGCGAACGCGAGCCAACCGGCGCCATCCTCCCCCTCCTCCGTCGACGACGACGACGACGACGACGAGGAGACGGCGACGACGACCGCGACGGGATGGAGCGAGGAACTGCGAGTCAGCGACGAGGAGCTCTTCGAAGCGGCCAGGAGGACGGCGTCCCGCGACGTGGCGCCAGGCCCCGACGGAATACCGGGCCGAGCGTGGGCGGAGTCGATCGTCACCATGGCTCCCCGCCTGCGACACCTGTTCGACAGATGCCTGGAGGAGGGCGTCTACCCCCGGACATGGCGGACGGCCAGGCTGGTGCTGCTACGAAAGGAGGGACGCCCGCCGGACTCGCCGTCCGCGTACAGGCCGATATGCCTGCTGGACGAGGTGGGCAAGATGCTGGAGAGGATCGTCGCCGCCCGACTGGAGGCTCACATCACCGAGAGGACGCCCGGATGGCACGACAGCCAGTACGGATTCCGCCGCGGCCGCTCGACCGTGGACGCGGTGAAGAGGCTGAGGGCCATGGCCGAGGACAGGGTCTCCCGGGAGGGGGTGGCGGTGGCGGTGTCGCTCGACGTCACCAACGCCTTCAACTCCATCCCCTGGGGCAGGATCCTGGAAGCCCTGCGCCACTTCGAGGTCCCGGCGTACCTGGTGGGGATCGTTCGAGCGTACCTCGCCGACAGGTACATCGTCTACGCCGGCAGGAACGGGGAGGAGAGAAGACGGATCGAGCGCGGCGTTCCGCAGGGGTCGGTGCTGGGACCGCTGCTCTGGATCACGGCCTACGACTCGGTCCTCCGATGTCCGATGCCCCCGGGAGCGGGAACGGTGTGCTACGCCGACGACACCCTGGTCCTGGCCGGGGGACGGTGGTGGCACGACACGGCGAACCGCACGGAGGACGCAGTGGCGTGCGCGGTGAGCGCCATTCGAAGGCTCGGCCTGACGGTGTCGCCGGCCAAGTCGGAGGCGCTGTGGTTCTTCGACCAGCGGCGAAGAGGAACGCCTCCCCCCGGGCTGACGGTGAACATCGGCGGAGAAGAGGTCCCGGTGGGACGACAGATGAGGTACCTGGGCCTCACGATCGACAGCGGATGGACCTTCGGACCGCATTTCGAGCAACTGGTCCCGAAGGCGACGGCCGCGGCCAACGCCCTGTGCGGCCTCCTACCGAACATCGGCGGAGCGGGATCGAGAGTCCGCCGACTCTACGAGGGAGTGGTTCGGTCCCGAGTTCTCTACGGGGCACCCGTCTGGGCCAGAAGCCTGACGACCAGCCGTCGCAGCCTGACCTTGCTGCGGAGGCTGCAGAGGACGACCGCTATCCGCATAGCGAGAGGCTACAGGACGACATCGTACGCGTCGGCGACCGTGCTGGCGGCTTCCCCGCCGTTCGAGCTGCAAGCCTTGGCGCTCGAACGCGTATACGAACACCAGAGGAATCCGACGCCACCGACCGCCGGCCAGCCGGCCTCGAACATCCGGGAGGAGGCGAGGAAGGAGACCTGGGAACGATGGCGCTCGCAGCTGATCCAGGAGGACGCCGTGCGGCCGCACCGGGCCGTTCGCGCCGTGCTTCCCAACTGGGAGGCGTGGAGGGATCGAGGCGGGGCACCGCTGACCTTCAGGATGACGCAGCTGCTCACCGGCCACGGAGTGTTCGGCGAGTACCTGCTAAGGATTCGGCGAGAGACGACGTCCGTCTGTCACCACTGCGAGGAAGAGGAGGACACGGCGCAGCACACGCTGGAGTTCTGCCCGGCGTGGGCGGAACCACGACGCGTCCTGCGGCTCGAAATCGGCGAGAGCTTAGCCCCCGAAGCGGTCGTCGCGGCCATGCTCAGAGGGCGCCAGGAGTACTCCGCTGTCCGCACCTACTGCGAGCAGGTCATGCTGGCGAAGGAGCGGGCGGAACGTAGCAGGGAACGAGATCGCGACCCGTCCAGGAGGTCGCAGCGCCCTAGGAATACAACGCGCTACAGGGGCGCGACGCCGCCACCGGCGCCGCCGCGGCCGCCGTAGGAGCGCGTGGAAACCAGGAAGAGGCGTCAGGGGGACGGGGTCCCCAGAACGACGCAATAGGAGCGAGGCGCTAGGGGGCGTGGTCCCCCCTAGCGTTCCAAGAAGATCAAGGACGCCTCCCTTCGACGTAAGGAGAGATAGACGCCCGGGGGTAACCGGTAGTAATTCGGGAGAGATCCCGGGTGCATCTCGACTCAGGCGTCAGGACAGGCCACCGTGGAGTTTTAGTCGGTAAGAGTCCGACACTACCCGCCTAGCGGGTGTCCATGAGGATTTCTCCACGAAAAAAAAAAAAAAAAAAAAAAAAAAAAAAAAAAAAAAAAAAGGTTGGGGTTAGGTTGGGGTTAGGTTGGGTTAGGTTGGGGTTAGGTTGGGGTTAGGTTGGGGTTAGGTTGGGGTTAGGTTGGGGTTAGGTTGGGGTTAGGTTGGGGTTAGGTTGTCAGCGCCCGCTGGCAGCGGTGGAGACGTGGACTTCCCACCGATCACATGGGTTAAGCAACGGTCGCCGCGGCACGGACAAGGATGGGTGAACGTTCGGGCGGGCGCTGGCGAAGAGGAAGGAGGCGCACCGCCGCCATTTTTCTGGGATTCTCCAAGGAGTACTAGGCAGGCAGAAGCCCCCGGAGCGCAGGACTACCCCGGGGGTAACCGGCGGAGCTATCCCGGCCGCCACAGGAGCACATGGAAACCAGGAAGAAAGGCGTCAGGGACGGGGTCCCCAGGAAGACGCGCAGGATCGAGGCGCTAGGGGGTGTGGTCCCCCCTAGTGTTCCAAAGAAGAGCAAGGATGCCTCCCTTCGAAAGAAGGAGAGATAGACGCCCGGGGGTGACCGGCAGAATTCGGAAGAGAACCCGGGTGCGTCTCGACTCAGGCGTCAGGATAGGCCACCGTGGAGTTTTAGTCGGTAAGAGTCCGACACTACCCGCCTAGCGGGTGTCCATGAGGATTTCTCCACGAAAAAAAAAAAAAAAAAAAAAAAAAAAAGGTTGGGGTTAGGTTGGGGTTAGGTTTGGACGACGGTACGTCATCGATGGCGGGGGGATCGCGGGGGCGGGCGAGGTCCGACGACGAGGAGTCGGTCGCCTCGATCGCCTCGCGTTCGTCGCTGGCTTCGATGGCGTCCAGGGGTAAGAGGAAGAGAACGGCAGCCGCGACAACACCGGTGGTGTCCGAAGAGTTGGAGGTGCAGATGAGGACGAGTTCTCCGGCGGAAATCAGCGCGGGCCTGACGATGCACGTGTCTGAAATCATGCACGTCGCGACGACGTCGTCGAACCTGAAGGGGACCTACATCAGGTCCCTGAAGAACGCGGCGAGCTATATCACCGCCGCCTGGAACGAGGAATCCGCGAGGAGGGAAAGGCCAGCGCGTGCCACCGACGACGTGGACGCGAGGCTGTCCGTGCTGGAGGGGGAGAACGCAGCCCTCCGCCAGGAGCTGAGGAGACTGGCCGCTCGCATCAACGAGTGCCCGCGATGCTCCGACGCGGCTCCCGAATACGCCCGCCCCGCGTGGGAAGGCGGAACCGAGAACAGGACGCGTCTGGACGCCCTGGAGAGAGCGGTCCGAGAACTGGGTCCCTCCATTCTCAGGACCATCGAAGAACGATTCGGAGACGCGCGAAGTCAACGCACCCCCGAAGCGCGACCCAGCGGGGACCGCCCCGTCGACCCTCCCGCCGCCCAACCGACGCCGCCCCGAAGGGAACGGGAGGACGGCGGATGGGAGCTGGTGGAGACGACGAAGAAAAGGAGGAGAAACAGGAAGAAGGCGAGCGAGGCGAAGGCAGCCGCCGCCGCCGCCGGAGGAGAGGCGGCGAGGAAAGGTCCGACCGCGCCACCACCGACGCGGGTACGGCAGCAACAACAGCGGCAACCCCAGGCCGGCAGGACGACGGGCGCACCGAAGGCGAGCGCCCCCGCTACGCAGAGAGGACCACCGCGGACACCCAAGGTGGTCACGCCCCCTCGCGCACCGCGAACATCCGTGGTGACCCTGACGTTGAAAGAGGGGGCGAGGATGTCGTACGCCGACGTCCTGGAAGCGGCAAGAACGAGGATCCCGCTATCGGAGCTCGGCACGGAGCGCCTCGAGATGAAGAAGGCGATGACGGGCGCCATTATAATACAAGTCCCCGGAGACAAGGACAGGGGAAAGGCGACGCTACTGGCGACGCGGCTGGCCGAGACGCTAGACCCGACGGCGGTGAGAATCGCCACACCGACCAGGATGGCGGAGCTGCGCGTGACCGGGATTGACATCTCGGTCAAGAAGGAGGAGCTGCGAAGAGCACTGGCCTCGGCGGCGGGATGCGGCAGCGCGGAGGTGCAAGTGGGCGAGATCGGCGCCACCAGAGGCGGCCTCGGATCGGCATGGGTCAAGTGTCCGGCGGCAGGAGCCCGCAAGCTGGCCCAGGCGGAGAAGATAGCCCTGGGCTGGTCAACGGCGAGGATAAGGGCCATACCGAAGCGGCCGCTGCAGTGTTTCAGGTGCCTGGAACTGGGGCACGTGCGCGCCACTTGCGTATCCGGCGAGGACCGAGGGCACCTGTGCTACAGGTGCGGCGGGAGCGGACACCGCGCCAGAGAGTGTCCCGCTTCCGCTCCCAAGTGTCCGCTGTGCGAGTCGCTCGGGGCACCCGCGAATCACAGGATGGGCGGAGAGGCATGCAGCCCCCCGAAGGTCAAGAGGAGGAGACCGATCCGCCAACCAGCAGCGGTAGCGGCAGCAGCAGCAGCAGCCGCCGCGGCAGAGACACCGGGAAGCGCCGCCGAACCAGCAGCAGCGGCGGATGGCCGGGAGGAGGCCATGGAGGTGGCGGCATAGTTCAAGCGCCTGCTGCAATGCAATCTCGGTAGGTCGAGAAGAGCGCAAGATCTGCTCTTCCAGACCATCCGGGAGAACGAGGTGGCCCTGGCGGCGGTGGCGGAACCGCATCGTATACCCGACTCGCCCAACTGGATCGGGGACCTGGACGGATCCGCAGGAATAACGTGGACGTCGGCCTCGTGCCTCTTGCTGGACCGTGGCAGCGGCTTCGTCGCGGTCGAGTGGCTAGGAGCGGCGGTGGTGGCGGTGTACGTCTCTCCGAACATCGACCTGGACGCGTACGGGGAGTTTCTGGACCGAGTCGGCGAGTGCGTCCGAAGATGTCTCCCCCGCCAGGTGCTCGTCCTGGGGGACTTCAACGCCCACTCGACGCAATGGGGAAACCCCAGGACCAACTCCCGCGGAAGGATGCTCACCGACTGGGCAGCGGGTCTGGGGCTCCTGCTGGCGAACAGGGGCTCGGCCAGCACCTGCGTGGCGTGGAGAGGATCCTCGGTGGTGGACATCACGTGGGCTACCCCGGAGCTGCTCAGGCGAATCCGCGACTGGAGAGTGGCCGAGGGGGTGGAAACGCTGTCCGACCACCTCTACATTCTGATGGAGGTGACCCTGGGGACCGAGGACGACGCCGGGAGGAGTAGACGACGACGACCGGGAGAGAACCGTCGCCGCCCGCCGCCGCCGCCGCCGCCGCCGCGATGGCGCCTGAAGGAGATGGACAAGGAGATGCTGCGGGCGGCCGCGATCGTGTCCGCCTGGAGCTGGGACGCCCGACGGGCGACCGAGCAGGGAGACATCGACGAGGAGGCGGAGGAGCTCCGAAGATACATGACCGCGGCGTGCGACGCCTCGATGCCGCGCTCCGTCCCGGGGGGCGGACGAGACCGGGGAACGTACTGGTGGACCCCGGAGATCGCCGAGATGCGAGAGAACTGCGTTCGGGCCCGCAGGAGATTCCTAAGGGCCCGTCGTCGCAGACTGACGCGCGACGAGGAGGAGATCTCCCGCCGTTACGAGGAGTACAGGGAGGCGAGACGGACTCTTCAGCGGGAGATCAAGACCGCGAAATCTCGGTGCTGGACGGAGCTGATCGAGGAGGTCGAATCCGACCCGTGGGGACGGCCGTACAAAGTGGTCACCAAGAAGCTACGACCCTCGGCGCCCCCGCTGACCTCGGACATGGAGCCGACGCTGTTGGACAACGTCGTCGGGACGCTGTTCCCGCCGGAAGACGCGAACGCGAGCCAACCGGCGCCATCCTCCCCCTCCTCCGTCGACGACGACGACGACGACGACGAGGAGACGGCGACGACGACCGCGACGGGATGGAGCGAGGAACTGCGAGTCAGCGACGAGGAGCTCTTCGAAGCGGCCAGGAGGACGGCGTCCCGCGACGTGGCGCCAGGCCCCGACGGAATACCGGGCCGAGCGTGGGCGGAGTCGATCGTCACCATGGCTCCCCGCCTGCGACACCTGTTCGACAGATGCCTGGAGGAGGGCGTCTACCCCCGGACATGGCGGACGGCCAGGCTGGTGCTGCTACGAAAGGAGGGACGCCCGCCGGACTCGCCGTCCGCGTACAGGCCGATATGCCTGCTGGACGAGGTGGGCAAGATGCTGGAGAGGATCGTCGCCGCCCGACTGGAGGCTCACATCACCGAGAGGACGCCCGGATGGCACGACAGCCAGTACGGATTCCGCCGCGGCCGCTCGACCGTGGACGCGGTGAAGAGGCTGAGGGCCATGGCCGAGGACAGGGTCTCCCGGGAGGGGGTGGCGGTGGCGGTGTCGCTCGACGTCACCAACGCCTTCAACTCCATCCCCTGGGGCAGGATCCTGGAAGCCCTGCGCCACTTCGAGGTCCCGGCGTACCTGGTGGGGATCGTTCGAGCGTACCTCGCCGACAGGTACATCGTCTACGCCGGCAGGGACGGAGAGGAGAGAAGACGGATCGAGCGCGGCGTTCCGCAGGGGTCGGTGCTGGGACCGTTGCTCTGGATCACGGCCTACGACTCGGTCCTCCGATGTCCGATGCCCCCGGGAGCGGGAACGGTGTGCTACGCCGACGACACCCTGGTCCTGGCCGGGGGACGGTGGTGGCACGACACGGCGAACCGCACGGAGGACGCAGTGGCGTGCGCGGTGAGCGCCATTCGGAGGCTCGGCCTGACGGTGTCGCCGGCCAAGTCGGAGGCGCTGTGGTTCTTCGACCAGCGGCGAAGAGGAACGCCTCCCCCCGGGCTGACGGTGAACATCGGCGGAGAAGAGGTCCCGGTGGGACGACAGATGAGGTACCTGGGCCTCACGATCGACAGCGGATGGACCTTCGAACCGCATTTCGAGCAACTGGTCCCGAAGGCGACGGCCGCGGCCAACGCCCTGTGCGGCCTCCTACCGAACATCGGCGGAGCGGGATCGAGAGTCCGCCGACTCTACGAGGGAGTGGTTCGGTCCCGAGTTCTCTACGGGGCACCCGTCTGGGCCAGAAGCCTGGCGACCAGCCGTCGCAGCCTGACCTTGCTGCGGAGGCTGCAGAGGACGACCGCTATCCGTATAGCGAGAGGCTACAGGACGACATCGTACGCGTCGGCGACCGTGCTGGCGGCTTCCCCGCCGCTCGAGCTGCAAGCCTTGGCGCTCGAACGCGTATACGAACACCAGAGGAATCCGACGCCACCGACCGCCGGCCAGCCGGCCTCGAACATCCGGGAGGAGGCGAGGAAGGAGACCTGGGAACGATGGCGCTCGCAGCTGATCCAGGAGGACGCCGTGCGGCCGCACCGGGCCGTTCGCGCCGTGCTTCCCAACTGGGAGGCGTGGAGGGATCGAGGCGGGGCACCGCTGACCTTCAGGATGACGCAGCTGCTCACCGGCCACGGAGTGTTCGGCGAGTACCTGCTAAGGATTCGGCGAGAGACGACGTCCGTCTGTCACCACTGCGAGGAAGAGGAGGACACGGCGCAGCACACGCTGGAGTTCTGCCCGGCGTGGGCGGAACCACGACGCGTCCTGCGGCTCGAAATCGGCGAGAGCTTAGCCCCCGAAGCGGTCGTCGCGGCCATGCTCAGAGGGCGCCAGGAGTACTCCGCTGTCCGCACCTACTGCGAGCAGGTCATGCTGGCGAAGGAGCGGGCGGAACGTAGCAGGGAACGAGATCGCGACCCGTCCAGGAGGTCGCAGCGCCCTAGGAATACAACGCGCTACAGGGGCGCGACGCCGCCACCGGCGCCGCCGCGGCCGCCGTAGGAGCGCGTGGAAACCAGGAAGAGGCGTCAGGGGGACGGGGTCCCCAGAACGACGCAATAGGAGCGAGGCGCTAGGGGGCGTGGTCCCCCCCTAGCGTTCCAAGAAGATCAAGGACGCCTCCCTTCGACGTAAGGAGAGATAGACGCCCGGGGGTAACCGGTAGTAATTCGGGAGAGATCCCGGGTGCATCTCGACTCAGGCGTCAGGACAGGCCACCGTGGAGTTTTAGTCGGTAAGAGTCCGACACTACCCGCCTAGCGGGTGTCCATGAGGATTTCTCCACGAAAAAAAAAAAAAAAAAAAAAAAAAAAAGGTTGGGGTTAGGTTGGGGTTAGGTTGGGGTTAGGTTGGGGTTAGGTTGGGGTTAGGTTGGGGTTAGGTTGGGGTTAGGTTGGGGTTAGGTTGGGGTTAGGTTGGGGTTAGGTTGGGGTTAGGTTGGGGTTAGGTTGGGGAGCACGAGGCGGGCATGGGTTCCCGGGGCATAGGACCATGCCCTGGGAAACCCCGATGGATCTGATGTTCTCTTACAGTCGGGTGGCGGCCGATCGGTGCCCTTGGCACCCGTCGGTTCGCCGATCCGGTGCGGAGAACTTCGGAGAAGTTGGCGGGCCCATGCCTGTCAAGACCACTCACCTCACCTTCTCGCGGGGCTCCCTGTCGCCCTGCACCGGCTTCGACCGGGGCAGGGCGCGAAAGAGTGAGTGGCACCAGGACGGAGACTTCGACGACGACCTCGGCGAAAAACGAACAACAATATGGAAATGGAGAACATAAACGACAAAGTTTACGGTGCAGGGGAGGGATACCCCAGTACCGGCGCAGTCGCGGGTAGTGAAGTGGGCCCCGCTGCGTCGATATCTCGCGACCACGGCCGTTCGAGGGTGGACCGCCAGGCCCCCGGACGCGTTTCTACGACTGGCGATGAAACAGCGGGAGAGAGGAGGAGGATAACGGCAGGAGGACATTCGGAGGACGACAGGATGGAGACCGCGGAGGAGCCTCCGAGGAAGGCGACGAGACGTTCGCTGAGAGCCGCGAACAGGTCCGAGTACGTTTTTCTCGCGCCGGCCACGATGGACGACGGTACGTCACCGATGGCGGGGGGATCGCGGGGGCGGGCGAGGTCCGACGACGAGGAGTCGGTCGCCTCGATCGCCTCGCGTTCGTCGCTGGCTTCGATGGCGTCCAGGGGTAAGAGGAAGAGAACGGCAGCCGCGACAACACCGGTGGTGTCCGAAGAGTTGGAGGTGCAGATGAGGACGAGTTCTCCGGCGGAAATCAGCGCGGGCCTGACGATGCACGTGTCTGAAATCATGCACGTCGCGACGACGTCGTCGAACCTGAAGGGGACCTACATCAGGTCCCTGAAGAACGCGGCGAGCTATATCACCGCCGCCTGGAACGAGGAATCCGCGAGGAGGGAAAGGCCAGCGCGTGCCACCGACGACGTGGACGCGAGGCTGTCCGTGCTGGAGGGGGAGAACGCAGCCCTCCGCCAGGAGCTGAGGAGACTGGCCGCTCGCATCAACGAGTGCCCGCGATGCTCCGACGCGGCTGCCGAATACGCCCGCCCCGCGTGGGAAGGCGGAACCGACAACAGGACGCGTCTGGACGCCCTGGAGAGAGCGGTCCGAGAACTGGGACCCTCCATTCTCAGGACCATCGAAGAACGATTCGGGGACGCTCGAAGTCAACGCACCCCCGAAGCACGACCCAGCGGGGACCGCCCCGTCGCCCCTCCCGCCGCCCAACCGACGCCGCCCCGAAGGGAACGGGAGGACGGCGGATGGGAGCTGGTGGAGACGACGAAGAAAAGGAGGAGAAACAGGAAGAAGGCGAGCGAGGCGAAGGCAGCCGCCGCCGCCGCCGGAGGAGAGGCGGCGAGGAAAGGTCCGACCGCGCCACCACCGACGCGGGTACGGCAGCAACAACAGCGGCAACCCCAGGCCGGCAGGACGACGGGCGCACCGAAGGCGAGCGCCCCCGCTACGCAGAGAGGACCACCGCGGACACCCAAGGTGGTCACGCCCCCTCGCGCACCGCGAACATCCGCGGTGACCCTGACGTTGAAAGAGGGGGCGAGGATGTCGTACGCCGACGTCCTGGAAGCGGCAAGAACGAGGATCCCGCTATCGGAGCTCGGCACGGAGCGCCTCGAGATGAAGAAGGCGATGACGGGCGCCATTATAATACAAGTCCCCGGAGACAAGGACAGGGGAAAGGCGACGCTACTGGCGACGCGGCTGGCCGAGACGCTAGACCCGACGGCGGTGAGAATCGCCACACCGACCAGGATGGCGGAGCTGCGCGTGACCGGGATTGACATCTCGGTCAAGAAGGAGGAGCTGCGAAGAGCACTGGCCTCGGCGGCGGGATGCGGCAGCGCGGAGGTGCAAGTGGGCGAGATCGGCGCCACCAGAGGCGGCCTCGGATCGGCATGGGTCAGGTGTCCGGCGGCAGGAGCCCGCAAGCTGGCCCAGGCGGAGAAGATAGCCCTGGGCTGGTCAACGGCGAGGATAAGGGCCATACCGAAGCGGCCGCTGCAGTGTTTCAGGTGCCTGGAACTGGGGCACGTGCGCGCCACTTGCGTATCCGGCGAGGACCGAGGGCACCTGTGCTACAGGTGCGGCGGGAGCGGACACCGCGCCAGAGAGTGTCCCGCTTCCGCTCCCAAGTGTCCGCTGTGCGAGTCGCTCGGGGCACCCGCGAATCACAGGATGGGCGGAGAGGCATGCAGCCCCCCGAAGGTCAAGAGGAGGAGACCGATCCGCCAACCAGCAGCGGTAGCGGCAGCAGCAACAGCAGCCGCCGCGGCAGAGACACCGGGAAGCGCCGCCGAATCAGCAGCAGCGGCGGATGGCCGGGAGGAGGCCATGGAGGTGGCGGCATAATTCAAGCGCCTGCTGCAATGCAATCTCGGTAGGTCGAGAAGAGCGCAAGATCTGCTCTTCCAGACCATCCGGGAGAACGAGGTGGCCCTGGCGGCGGTGGCGGAACCGCATCGTATACCCGACTCGCCCAACTGGATCGGGGACCTGGACGGATCCGCAGGAATAACGTGGACGTCGGCCTCGTGCCTCTTGCTGGACCGTGGCAGCGGCTTCGTCGCGGTCGAGTGGCTAGGAGCGGCGGTGGTGGCGGTGTACGTCTCTCCGAACATCGACCTGGACGCGTACGGGGAGTTTCTGGACCGAGTCGGCGAGTGCGTCCGAAGATGTCTCCCCCGCCAGGTGCTCGTCCTGGGGGACTTCAACGCCCACTCGACGCAATGGGGAAACCCCAGGACCAACTCCCGAGGAAGGATGCTCACCGACTGGGCAGCGGGTCTGGGGCTCCTGCTGGCGAACAGGGGCTCGGCGAGCACCTGCGTGGCGTGGAGAGGATCCTCGGTGGTGGACATCACGTGGGCTACCCCGGAGCTGCTCAGGAGAATCCGCGACTGGAGGGTGGCCGAGGGGGTGGAAACGCTGTCCGACCACCTCTACATTCTGATGGAGGTGACCCTGGGGACCGAGGACGACGCCGGGAGGAGGAGACGACGACGACCGGGAGAGAACCGTCGCCGCCCGCCGCCGCCGCCGCCGCGATGGCGCCTGAAGGAGATGGACAAGGAGATGCTGCGGGCGGCCGCGATCGTGTCCGCCTGGAGCTGGGACGCCCGACGGGCGACCGAGCAGGGAGACATCGACGAGGAGGCGGAGGAGCTCCGAAGATACATGACCGCGGCGTGCGACGCCTCGATGCCGCGCTCCGTCCCGGGGGGCGGACGAGACCGGGGAACGTACTGGTGGACCCCGGAGATCGCCGAGATGCGAGAGAACTGCGTTCGGGCCCGCAGGAGATTCCTAAGGGCCCGTCGTCGCAGACTGACGCGCGACGAGGAGGAGATCTCCCGCCGTTACGAGGAGTACAGGGAGGCGAGACGGACTCTTCAGCGGGAGATCAAGACCGCGAAATCTCGGTGCTGGACGGAGCTGATCGAGGAGGTCGAATCCGACCCGTGGGGACGGCCGTACAAAGTGGTCACCAAGAAGCTACGACCCTCGGCGCCCCCGCTGACCTCGGACATGGACCCGACGCTGTTGGACAACGTCGTCGGGACGCTGTTCCCGCCGGAAGATGCGAATGCGAGCCAACCGGCGCCATCCTCCCCCTCCTCCGTCGACGACGACGACGACGACGACGAGGAGACGGCGACGACGACCGCGACGGGATGGAGCGAGGAACTGCGAGTCAGCGACGAGGAGCTCTTCGAAGCGGCCAGGAGGACGGCGTCCCGCGACGTGGCGCCAGGCCCCGACGGAATACCGGGCCGAGCGTGGGCGGAGTCGATCGTCACCATGGCTCCCCGCCTGCGACACCTGTTCGACAGATGCCTGGAGGAGGGCGTCTACCCCCGGACATGGCGGACGGCCAGGCTGGTGCTGCTACGAAAGGAGGGACGCCCGCCGGACTCGCCGTCCGCGTACAGGCCGATATGCCTGCTGGACGAGGTGGGCAAGATGCTGGAGAGGATCGTCGCCGCCCGACTGGAGGCTCACATCACCGAGAGGACGCCCGGATGGCACGACAGCCAGTACGGATTCCGCCGCGGCCGCTCGACCGTGGACGCGGTGAAGAGGCTGAGGGCCATGGCCGAGGACAGGGTCTCCCGGGAGGGGGTGGCGGTGGCGGTGTCGCTCGACGTCACCAACGCCTTCAACTCCATCCCCTGGGGCAGGATCCTGGAAGCCCTGCGCCACTTCGAGGTCCCGGCGTACCTGGTGGGGATCGTTCGAGCGTACCTCGCCGACAGGTACATCGTCTACGCCGGCAGGGACGGGGAGGAGAGAAGACGGATCGAGCGCGGCGTTCCGCAGGGGTCGGTGCTGGGTCCGTTGCTCTGGATCACGGCCTACGACTCGGTCCTCCGATGTCCGATGCCCCCGGGAGCGGGAACGGTGTGCTACGCCGACGACACCCTGGTCCTGGCCGGGGGACGGTGGTGGCACGACACGGCGAATCGCACGGAGGACGCCGTGGCATGCGCGGTGGGCGCCATTCGGAGGCTCGGCCTGACGGTGTCGCCGGCCAAGTCGGAGGCGCTGTGGTTCTTCGACCAGCGGCGAAGAGGAACGCCTCCCCCCGGGCTGACGGTGAACATCGGCGGAGAAGAGGTCCCGGTGGGACGGCAGATGAGGTACCTGGGCCTCACGATCGACAGCGGATGGACCTTCGGACCGCACTTCGAGCAACTGGTCCCGAAGGCGACGGCCGCGGCCAACGCCCTGTGCGGCCTCCTACCGAACATCGGCGGAGCGGGATCGAGAGTCCGCCGCCTCTACGAGGGAGTGGTTCGGTCCCGAGTTCTCTACGGGGCACCCGTCTGGGCTAGAAGCCTGGCGACCAGCCGCCGCAGCCTGACCTTGCTGCGGAGGCTGCAGAGGACGACCGCTATCCGTATAGCGAGAGGCTACAGGACGACATCGTACGCGTCGGCGACCGTGCTGGCGGCTTCCCCGCCGCTCGAGCTGCAAGCCTTGGCGCTCGAACGCGTATACGAACACCAGAGGAATCCGACGCCACCGACCGCCGGCCAGCCGGCCTCGAACATCCGGGAGGAGGCGAGGAAGGAGACCTGGGAACGATGGCGCTCGCAGCTGATCCAGGAGGACGCCGTGCGGCCGCACCGGGCCGTTCGCGCCGTGCTTCCCAACTGGGAGGCGTGGAGGGATCGAGGCGGGGCACCGCTGACCTTCAGGATGACGCAGCTGCTCACCGGCCACGGAGTGTTCGGCGAGTACCTGCTAAGGATTCGGCGAGAGACGACGTCCGTCTGTCACCACTGCGAGGAAGAGGAGGACACGGCGCAGCACACGCTGGAGTTCTGCCCGGCGTGGGCGGAACCACGACGCGTCCTGCGGCTCGAAATCGGCGAGAGCTTAGCCCCCGAAGCGGTCGTCGCGGCCATGCTCAGAGGGCGCCAGGAGTACTCCGCTGTCCGCACCTACTGCGAGCAGGTCATGCTGGCGAAGGAGCGGGCGGAACGTAGCAGGGAACGAGATCGCGACCCGTCCAGGAGGTCGCAGCGCCCTAGGAATACAACGCGCTACAGGGGCGCGACGCCGCCACCGGCGCCGCCGCGGCCGCCGTAGGAGCGCGTGGAAACCAGGAAGAGGCGTCAGGGGGACGGGGTCCCCAGAACGACGCAATAGGAGCGAGGCGCTAGGGGGCGTGGTCCCCCCCTAGCGTTCCAAGAAGATCAAGGACGCCTCCCTTCGACGTAAGGAGAGATAGACGCCCGGGGGTAACCGGTAGTAATTCGGGAGAGATCCCGGGTGCATCTCGACTCAGGCGTCAGGACAGGCCACCGTGGAGTTTTAGTCGGTAAGAGTCCGACACTACCCGCCTAGCGGGTGTCCATGAGGATTTCTCCACGAAAAAAAAAAAAAAAAAAAAAAAAAAAAAAGGTTGGGGTTAGGTTGGGGTTAGGTTGGGGTTAGGTTGGGGTTAGGTTGGGGTTAGGTTGGGGTTAGGTTGGGGTTAGGTTGGGGTTAGGTTGGGGTTAGGTTGGGGTTAGGTTGGGGTTAGGTTGGGGAGCACGAGGCGGGCATGGGTTCCCGGGGCATAGGACCATGCCCTGGGAAACCCCGATGGATCTGATGTTCTCTTACAGTCGGGTAGCGGCCGATCGGTGCCCTTGGCACCCGTCGGTTCGCCGATCCGGTGCGGAGAACTTCGGAGAAGTTGGCGGGCCCATGCCTGTCAAGACCACTCACCTCACCTTCTCGCGGGGCTCCCTGTCGCCCTGCACCGGCTTCGACCGGGGCAGGGCGCGAAAGAGTGAGTGGCACCAGGACGGAGACTTCGACGACGACCTCGGCGAAAAACGAACAACAATATGGAAATGGAGAACATAAACGACAAAGTTTACGGTGCAGGGGAGGGATACCCCAGTACCGGCGCAGTCGCGGGTAGTGAAGTGGGCCCCGCTGCGTCGATATCTCGCGACCACGGCCGTTCGAGGGTGGACCGCCAGGCCCCCGGACGCGTTTCTACGACTGGCGATGAAACAACGGGAGAGAGGAGGAGGATAACGGTAGGAGGACATTCAGAGGACGACAGGATGGAGACCGCGGAGGAGCCTCCGAGGAAGGCGACGAGACGTTCGCTGAGAGCCGCGAACAGGTCCGAGTACGTTTTTCTCGCGCCGGCCACGATGGACGACGGTACGTCATCGATGGCGGGGGGATCGCGGGGGCGGGCGAGGTCCGACGACGAGGAGTCGGTCGCCTCGATCGCCTCGCGGTCGTCGCTGGCTTCGATGGCGTCCAGGGGTAAGAGGAAGAGAACGGCAGCCGCGACAACACCGGTGGTGTCCGAAGAGTTGGAGGTGCAGATGAGGACGAGTTCTCCGGCGGAAATCAGCGCGGGCCTGACGATGCACGTGTCTGAAATCATGCACGTCGCGACGACGTCGTCGAACCTGAAGGGGACCTACATCAGGTCCCTGAAGAATGCGGCGAGCTATATCACCGCCGCCTGGAACGAGGAATCCGCGAGGAGGGAAAGGCCAGCGCGTGCCACCGACGACGTGGACGCGAGGCTGTCCGTGCTGGAGGGGGAGAACGCAGCCCTCCGCCAGGAGCTGAGGAGACTGGCCGCTCGCATCAACGAGTGCCCGCGATGCTCCGACGCGGCTCCCGAATACGCCCGCCCCGCGTGGGAAGGCGGAACCGAGAACAGGACGCGTCTGGACGCCCTGGAGAGAGCGGTCCGGGAACTGGGACCCTCCATTCTCAGGACCATCGAAGAACGATTCGGGGACGCTCGAAGTCAACGCCCCCCCGAAGCACGACCCAGCGGGGACCGCCCCGTCGACCCTCCCGTCGCCCAACCGACGCCGCCCCGAAGGGAACGGGAGGACGGCGGATGGGAGCTGGTGGAGACGACGAAGAAAAGGAGGAGAAACAGGAAGAAGGCGAGCGAGGCGAAGGCAGCCGCCGCCGCCGCCGGAGGAGAGGCGGCGAGGAAAGGTCCGACCGCGCCACCACCGACGCGGGTACGGCAGCAACAACAGCGGCAACCCCAGGCCGGCAGGACGACGGGCGCACCGAAGGCGAGCGCCCCCGCTACGCAGAGAGGACCACCGCGGACACCCAAGGTGGTCACGCCCCCTCGCGCACCGCGAACATCCGCGGTGACCCTGACGTTGAAAGAGGGGGCGAGGATGTCGTACGCCGACGTCCTGGAAGCGGCAAGAACGAGGATCCCGCTATCGGAGCTCGGCACGGAGCGCCTCGAGATGAAGAAGGCGATGACGGGCGCCATTATAATACAAGTCCCCGGAGACAAGGACAGGGGAAAGGCGACGCTACTGGCGACGCGGCTGGCCGAGACGCTAGACCCGACGGCGGTGAGAATCGCCACACCGACCAGGATGGCGGAGCTGCGCGTGACCGGGATTGACATCTCGGTCAAGAAGGAGGAGCTGCGAAGAGCACTGGCCTCGGCGGCGGGATGCGGCAGCGCGGAGGTGCAAGTGGGCGAGATCGGCGCCACCAGAGGCGGCCTCGGATCGGCATGGGTCAGGTGTCCGGCGGCAGGAGCCCGCAAGCTGGCCCAGGCGGAGAAGATAGCCCTGGGCTGGTCAACGGCGAGGATAAGGGCCATACCGAAGCGGCCGCTGCAGTGTTTCAGGTGCCTGGAACTGGGGCACGTGCGCGCCACTTGCGTATCCGGCGAGGACCGAGGGCACCTGTGCTACAGGTGCGGCGGGAGCGGACACCGCGCCAGAGAGTGTCCCGCTTCCGCTCCCAAGTGTCCGCTGTGCGAGTCGCTCGGGGCACCCGCGAATCACAGGATGGGCGGAGAGGCATGCAGCCCCCCGAAGGTCAAGAGGAGGAGACCGATCCGCCAACCAGCAGCGGTAGCGGCAGCAGCAGCAGCAGCCGCCGCGGCAGAGACACCGGGAAGCGCCGCCGAACCAGCAGCAGCGGCGGATGGCCGGGAGGAGGCCATGGAGGTGGCGGCATAGTTCAAGCGCCTGCTGCAATGCAATCTCGGTAGGTCGAGAAGAGCGCAAGATCTGCTCTTCCAGACCATCCGGGAGAACGAGGTGGCCCTGGCGGCGGTGGCGGAACCGCATCGTATACCCGACTCGCCCAACTGGATCGGGGACCTGGACGGATCCGCAGGAATAACGTGGACGTCGGCCTCGTGCCTCTTGCTGGACCGTGGCAGCGGCTTCGTCGCGGTCGAGTGGCTAGGAGCGGCGGTGGTGGCGGTGTACGTCTCTCCGAACATCGACCTGGACGCGTACGGGGAGTTTCTGGACCGAGTCGGCGAGTGCGTCCGAAGATGTCTCCCCCGCCAGGTGCTCGTCCTGGGGGACTTCAACGCCCACTCGACGCAATGGGGAAACCCCAGGACCAACTCCCGAGGAAGGATGCTCACCGACTGGGCAGCGGGTCTGGGGCTCCTGCTGGCGAACAGAGGCTCGGCGAGCACCTGCGTGGCGTGGAGAGGATCCTCGGTGGTGGACATCACGTGGGCTACCCCGGAGCTGCTCAGGCGAATCCGCGACTGGAGAGTGGCCGAGGGGGTGGAAACGCTGTCCGACCACCTCTACATTCTGATGGAGGTGACCCTGGGGACCGAGGACGACGCCGGGAGGAGGAGACGACGACGACCGGGAGAGAACCGTCGCCGCCCGCCGCCGCCGCCGCCGCGATGGCGCCTGAAGGAGATGGACAAGGAGATGCTGCGGGCGGCCACGATCGTATCCGCCTGGAGCTGGGACGCCCGTCGGGCGACCGAGCAGGGAGACATCGACGAGGAGGCGGAGGAGCTCCGAAGATACATGACCGCGGCGTGCGACGCCTCGATGCCGCGCTCCGTCCCGGGAGGCGGACGAGACCGGGGAACGTACTGGTGGACCCCGGAGATCGCCGAGATGCGAGAGAACTGCGTTCGGGCCCGCAGGAGATTCCTAAGGGCCCGTCGTCGCAGACTGACGCGCGACGAGGAGGAGATCTCCCGCCGTTACGAGGAGTACAGGGAGGCGAGACGGACTCTTCAGCGGGAGATCAAGACCGCGAAATCTCGGTGCTGGACGGAGCTGATCGAGGAGGTCGAATCCGACCCGTGGGGACGGCCGTACAAAGTGGTCACCAAGAAGCTACGACCCTCGGCGCCCCCGCTGACCTCGGACATGGACCCGACGCTGTTGGACAACGTCGTCGGGACGCTGTTCCCGCCGGAAGACGCGAACGCGAGCCAACCGGCGCCATCCTCCCCCTCCTCCGTCGACGACGACGACGACGACGACGAGGAGACGGCGACGACGACCGCGACGGGATGGAGCGAGGAACTGCGAGTCAGCGACGAGGAGCTCTTCGAAGCGGCCAGGAGGACGGCGTCCCGCGACGTGGCGCCAGGCCCCGACGGAATACCGGGCCGAGCGTGGGCGGAGTCGATCGTCACCATGGCTCCCCGCCTGCGACACCTGTTCGACAGATGCCTGGAGGAGGGCGTCTACCCCCGGACATGGCGGACGGCCAGGCTGGTGCTGCTACGAAAGGAGGGACGCCCGCCGGACTCGCCGTCCGCGTACAGGCCGATATGCCTGCTGGACGAGGTGGGCAAGATGCTGGAGAGGATCGTCGCCGCCCGACTGGAGGCTCACATCACCGAGAGGACGCCCGGATGGCACGACAGCCAGTACGGATTCCGCCGCGGCCGCTCGACCGTGGACGCGGTGAAGAGGCTGAGGGCCATGGCCGAGGACAGGGTCTCCCGGGAGGGGGTGGCGGTGGCGGTGTCGCTCGACGTCACCAACGCCTTCAACTCCATCCCCTGGGGCAGGATCCTGGAAGCCCTGCGCCACTTCGAGGTCCCGGCGTACCTGGTGGGGATCGTCCGAGCGTACCTCGCCGACAGGTACATCGTCTACGCCGGCAGGGACGGAGAGGAGAGAAGACGGATCGAGCGCGGCGTTCCGCAGGGGTCGGTGCTGGGACCGTTGCTCTGGATCACGGCCTACGACTCGGTCCTCCGATGTCCGATGCCCCCGGGAGCGGGAACGGTGTGCTACGCCGACGACACCCTGGTCCTGGCCGGGGGACGGTGGTGGCACGACACGGCGAACCGCACGGAGGACGCAGTGGCGTGCGCGGTGAGCGCCATTCGGAGGCTCGGCCTGACGGTGTCCCCGGCCAAGTCGGAGGCGCTGTGGTTCTTCGACCAGCGGCGAAGAGGAACGCCTCCCCCCGGGCTGACGGTGAACATCGGCGGAGAAGAGGTCCCGGTGGGACGACAGATGAGGTACCTGGGCCTCACGATCGACAGCGGATGGACCTTCGGACCGCATTTCGAGCAACTGGTCCCGAAGGCGACGGCCGCGGCCAACGCCCTGTGCGGCCTCCTACCGAACATCGGCGGAGCGGGATCGAGAGTCCGCCGCCTCTACGAGGGAGTGGTTCGGTCCCGAGTTCTCTACGGGGCACCCGTCTGGGCCAGAAGCCTGGCGACCAGCCGCCGCAGCCTGACCTTGCTGCGGAGGCTGCAGAGGACGACCGCTATCCGCATAGCGAGAGGCTACAGGACGACATCGTACGCGTCGGCGACCGTGCTGGCGGCCTCCCCGCCGTTCGAGCTGCAAGCCTTGGCGCTCGAACGCGTATACGAACACCAGAGGAATCCGACGCCACCTACCGCCGGCCAGCCGGCCTCGAACATCCGGGAGGAGGCGAGGAAGGAGACCTGGGAACGATGGCGCTCGCAGCTGATCCAGGAGGACGCCGTGCGGCCGCACCGGGCCGTCCGCGCCGTGCTTCCCAACTGGGAGGCGTGGAGGGATCGAGGCGGGGCACCGCTGACCTTCAGGATGACGCAGCTGCTCACCGGCCACGGAGTGTTCGGCGAGTACCTGCTAAGGATTCGGCGAGAGACGACGTCCGTCTGTCACCACTGCGAGGAAGAGGAGGACACGGCGCAGCACACGCTGGAGTTCTGCCCGGCGTGGGCGGAACCACGACGCGTCCTGCGGCTCGAAATCGGCGAGAGCTTAGCCCCCGAAGCGGTCGTCGCGGCCATGCTCAGAGGGCGCCAGGAGTACTCCGCTGTCCGCACCTACTGCGAGCAGGTCATGCTGGCGAAGGAGCGGGCGGAACGTAGCAGGGAACGAGATCGCGACCCGTCCAGGAGGTCGCAGCGCCCTAGGAATACAACGCGCTACAGGGGCGCGACGCCGCCACCGGCGCCGCCGCGGCCGCCGTAGGAGCGCGTGGAAACCAGGAAGAGGCGTCAGGGGGACGGGGTCCCCAGAACGACGCAATAGGAGCGAGGCGCTAGGGGGCGTGGTCCCCCCCTAGCGTTCCAAGAAGATCAAGGACGCCTCCCTTCGACGTAAGGAGAGATAGACGCCCGGGGGTAACCGGTAGTAATTCGGGAGAGATCCCGGGTGCATCTCGACTCAGGCGTCAGGACAGGCCACCGTGGAGTTTTAGTCGGTAAGAGTCCGACACTACCCGCCTAGCGGGTGTCCATGAGGATTTCTCCACGAAAAAAAAAAAAAAAAAAAAAAAAAAAAAAAAAAAGGTTGGGGTTAGGTTGGGGTTAGGTTGGGGTTAGGTTGGGTTAGGTTGGGGTTAGGTTGGGGTTAGGTTAGGTTGGGGTTAGGTTGGGGTTAGGTTGGGGTTAGGTTGGGTTAGGTTGGGGTTAGGTTGGGGTTAGGTTGGGGTTAGGTTGGGGTTAGGTTGGGGTTAGGTTGGGGTTAGGTTGGGGTTAGGTTGGGGTTAGGTTGGGGTTAGGTTGGGGTTAGGTTGGGGTTAGGTTGGGGTTAGGTTGGGGTTAGGTTGGGGTTAGGTTGGGGTTAGGTTGGGGTTAGGTTGGGGTTAGGTTGGGGTTAGGTTGGGGTTAGGTTGGGGTTAGGTTGGGGTTAGGTTGGGGAGCACGAGGCGGGCATGGGTTCCCGGGGCATAGGACCATGCCCTGGGAAACCCCGATGGATCTGATGTTCTCTTACAGTCGGGTAGCGGCCGATCGGTGCCCTTGGCACCCGTCGGTTCGCCGATCCGGTGCGGAGAACTTCGGAGAAGTTGGCGGGCCCATGCCTGTCAAGACCACTCACCTCACCTTCTCGCGGGGCTCCCTGTCGCCCTGCACCGGCTTCGACCGGGGCAGGGCGCGAAAGAGTGAGTGGCACCAGGACGGAGACTTCGACGACGACCTCGGCGAAAAACGAACAACAATATGGAAATGGAGAACATAAACGACAAAGTTTACGGTGCAGGGGAGGGATACCCCAGTACCGGCGCAGTCGCGGGTAGTGAAGTGGGCCCCGCTGCGTCGATATCTCGCGACCACGGCCGTTCGAGGGTGGACCGCCAGGCCCCCGGACGCGTTTCTACGACTGGCGATGAAACAACGGGAGAGAGGAGGAGGATAACGGTAGGAGGACATTCAGAGGACGACAGGATGGAGACCGCGGAGGAGCCTCCGAGGAAGGCGACGAGACGTTCGCTGAGAGCCGCGAACAGGTCCGAGTACGTTTTTCTCGCGCCGGCCACGATGGACGACGGTACGTCATCGATGGCGGGGGGATCGCGGGGGCGGGCGAGGTCCGACGACGAGGAGTCGGTCGCCTCGATCGCCTCGCGGTCGTCGCTGGCTTCGATGGCGTCCAGGGGTAAGAGGAAGAGAACGGCAGCCGCGACAACACCGGTGGTGTCCGAAGAGTTGGAGGTGCAGATGAGGACGAGTTCTCCGGCGGAAATCAGCGCGGGCCTGACGATGCACGTGTCTGAAATCATGCACGTCGCGACGACGTCGTCGAACCTGAAGGGGACCTACATCAGGTCCCTGAAGAATGCGGCGAGCTATATCACCGCCGCCTGGAACGAGGAATCCGCGAGGAGGGAAAGGCCAGCGCGTGCCACCGACGACGTGGACGCGAGGCTGTCCGTGCTGGAGGGGGAGAACGCAGCCCTCCGCCAGGAGCTGAGGAGACTGGCCGCTCGCATCAACGAGTGCCCGCGATGCTCCGACGCGGCTCCCGAATACGCCCGCCCCGCGTGGGAAGGCGGAACCGAGAACAGGACGCGTCTGGACGCCCTGGAGAGAGCGGTCCGGGAACTGGGACCCTCCATTCTCAGGACCATCGAAGAACGATTCGGGGACGCTCGAAGTCAACGCCCCCCCGAAGCACGACCCAGCGGGGACCGCCCCGTCGACCCTCCCGTCGCCCAACCGACGCCGCCCCGAAGGGAACGGGAGGACGGCGGATGGGAGCTGGTGGAGACGACGAAGAAAAGGAGGAGAAACAGGAAGAAGGCGAGCGAGGCGAAGGCAGCCGCCGCCGCCGCCGGAGGAGAGGCGGCGAGGAAAGGTCCGACCGCGCCACCACCGACGCGGGTACGGCAGCAACAACAGCGGCAACCCCAGGCCGGCAGGACGACGGGCGCACCGAAGGCGAGCGCCCCCGCTACGCAGAGAGGACCACCGCGGACACCCAAGGTGGTCACGCCCCCTCGCGCACCGCGAACATCCGCGGTGACCCTGACGTTGAAAGAGGGGGCGAGGATGTCGTACGCCGACGTCCTGGAAGCGGCAAGAACGAGGATCCCGCTATCGGAGCTCGGCACGGAGCGCCTCGAGATGAAGAAGGCGATGACGGGCGCCATTATAATACAAGTCCCCGGAGACAAGGACAGGGGAAAGGCGACGCTACTGGCGACGCGGCTGGCCGAGACGCTAGACCCGACGGCGGTGAGAATCGCCACACCGACCAGGATGGCGGAGCTGCGCGTGACCGGGATTGACATCTCGGTCAAGAAGGAGGAGCTGCGAAGAGCACTGGCCTCGGCGGCGGGATGCGGCAGCGCGGAGGTGCAAGTGGGCGAGATCGGCGCCACCAGAGGCGGCCTCGGATCGGCATGGGTCAGGTGTCCGGCGGCAGGAGCCCGCAAGCTGGCCCAGGCGGAGAAGATAGCCCTGGGCTGGTCAACGGCGAGGATAAGGGCCATACCGAAGCGGCCGCTGCAGTGTTTCAGGTGCCTGGAACTGGGGCACGTGCGCGCCACTTGCGTATCCGGCGAGGACCGAGGGCACCTGTGCTACAGGTGCGGCGGGAGCGGACACCGCGCCAGAGAGTGTCCCGCTTCCGCTCCCAAGTGTCCGCTGTGCGAGTCGCTCGGGGCACCCGCGAATCACAGGATGGGCGGAGAGGCATGCAGCCCCCCGAAGGTCAAGAGGAGGAGACCGATCCGCCAACCAGCAGCGGTAGCGGCAGCAGCAGCAGCAGCCGCCGCGGCAGAGACACCGGGAAGCGCCGCCGAACCAGCAGCAGCGGCGGATGGCCGGGAGGAGGCCATGGAGGTGGCGGCATAGTTCAAGCGCCTGCTGCAATGCAATCTCGGTAGGTCGAGAAGAGCGCAAGATCTGCTCTTCCAGACCATCCGGGAGAACGAGGTGGCCCTGGCGGCGGTGGCGGAACCGCATCGTATACCCGACTCGCCCAACTGGATCGGGGACCTGGACGGATCCGCAGGAATAACGTGGACGTCGGCCTCGTGCCTCTTGCTGGACCGTGGCAGCGGCTTCGTCGCGGTCGAGTGGCTAGGAGCGGCGGTGGTGGCGGTGTACGTCTCTCCGAACATCGACCTGGACGCGTACGGGGAGTTTCTGGACCGAGTCGGCGAGTGCGTCCGAAGATGTCTCCCCCGCCAGGTGCTCGTCCTGGGGGACTTCAACGCCCACTCGACGCAATGGGGAAACCCCAGGACCAACTCCCGAGGAAGGATGCTCACCGACTGGGCAGCGGGTCTGGGGCTCCTGCTGGCGAACAGAGGCTCGGCGAGCACCTGCGTGGCGTGGAGAGGATCCTCGGTGGTGGACATCACGTGGGCTACCCCGGAGCTGCTCAGGCGAATCCGCGACTGGAGAGTGGCCGAGGGGGTGGAAACGCTGTCCGACCACCTCTACATTCTGATGGAGGTGACCCTGGGGACCGAGGACGACGCCGGGAGGAGGAGACGACGACGACCGGGAGAGAACCGTCGCCGCCCGCCGCCGCCGCCGCCGCGATGGCGCCTGAAGGAGATGGACAAGGAGATGCTGCGGGCGGCCACGATCGTATCCGCCTGGAGCTGGGACGCCCGTCGGGCGACCGAGCAGGGAGACATCGACGAGGAGGCGGAGGAGCTCCGAAGATACATGACCGCGGCGTGCGACGCCTCGATGCCGCGCTCCGTCCCGGGAGGCGGACGAGACCGGGGAACGTACTGGTGGACCCCGGAGATCGCCGAGATGCGAGAGAACTGCGTTCGGGCCCGCAGGAGATTCCTAAGGGCCCGTCGTCGCAGACTGACGCGCGACGAGGAGGAGATCTCCCGCCGTTACGAGGAGTACAGGGAGGCGAGACGGACTCTTCAGCGGGAGATCAAGACCGCGAAATCTCGGTGCTGGACGGAGCTGATCGAGGAGGTCGAATCCGACCCGTGGGGACGGCCGTACAAAGTGGTCACCAAGAAGCTACGACCCTCGGCGCCCCCGCTGACCTCGGACATGGACCCGACGCTGTTGGACAACGTCGTCGGGACGCTGTTCCCGCCGGAAGACGCGAACGCGAGCCAACCGGCGCCATCCTCCCCCTCCTCCGTCGACGACGACGACGACGACGACGAGGAGACGGCGACGACGACCGCGACGGGATGGAGCGAGGAACTGCGAGTCAGCGACGAGGAGCTCTTCGAAGCGGCCAGGAGGACGGCGTCCCGCGACGTGGCGCCAGGCCCCGACGGAATACCGGGCCGAGCGTGGGCGGAGTCGATCGTCACCATGGCTCCCCGCCTGCGACACCTGTTCGACAGATGCCTGGAGGAGGGCGTCTACCCCCGGACATGGCGGACGGCCAGGCTGGTGCTGCTACGAAAGGAGGGACGCCCGCCGGACTCGCCGTCCGCGTACAGGCCGATATGCCTGCTGGACGAGGTGGGCAAGATGCTGGAGAGGATCGTCGCCGCCCGACTGGAGGCTCACATCACCGAGAGGACGCCCGGATGGCACGACAGCCAGTACGGATTCCGCCGCGGCCGCTCGACCGTGGACGCGGTGAAGAGGCTGAGGGCCATGGCCGAGGACAGGGTCTCCCGGGAGGGGGTGGCGGTGGCGGTGTCGCTCGACGTCACCAACGCCTTCAACTCCATCCCCTGGGGCAGGATCCTGGAAGCCCTGCGCCACTTCGAGGTCCCGGCGTACCTGGTGGGGATCGTCCGAGCGTACCTCGCCGACAGGTACATCGTCTACGCCGGCAGGGACGGAGAGGAGAGAAGACGGATCGAGCGCGGCGTTCCGCAGGGGTCGGTGCTGGGACCGTTGCTCTGGATCACGGCCTACGACTCGGTCCTCCGATGTCCGATGCCCCCGGGAGCGGGAACGGTGTGCTACGCCGACGACACCCTGGTCCTGGCCGGGGGACGGTGGTGGCACGACACGGCGAACCGCACGGAGGACGCAGTGGCGTGCGCGGTGAGCGCCATTCGGAGGCTCGGCCTGACGGTGTCCCCGGCCAAGTCGGAGGCGCTGTGGTTCTTCGACCAGCGGCGAAGAGGAACGCCTCCCCCCGGGCTGACGGTGAACATCGGCGGAGAAGAGGTCCCGGTGGGACGACAGATGAGGTACCTGGGCCTCACGATCGACAGCGGATGGACCTTCGGACCGCATTTCGAGCAACTGGTCCCGAAGGCGACGGCCGCGGCCAACGCCCTGTGCGGCCTCCTACCGAACATCGGCGGAGCGGGATCGAGAGTCCGCCGCCTCTACGAGGGAGTGGTTCGGTCCCGAGTTCTCTACGGGGCACCCGTCTGGGCCAGAAGCCTGGCGACCAGCCGCCGCAGCCTGACCTTGCTGCGGAGGCTGCAGAGGACGACCGCTATCCGCATAGCGAGAGGCTACAGGACGACATCGTACGCGTCGGCGACCGTGCTGGCGGCCTCCCCGCCGTTCGAGCTGCAAGCCTTGGCGCTCGAACGCGTATACGAACACCAGAGGAATCCGACGCCACCTACCGCCGGCCAGCCGGCCTCGAACATCCGGGAGGAGGCGAGGAAGGAGACCTGGGAACGATGGCGCTCGCAGCTGATCCAGGAGGACGCCGTGCGGCCGCACCGGGCCGTCCGCGCCGTGCTTCCCAACTGGGAGGCGTGGAGGGATCGAGGCGGGGCACCGCTGACCTTCAGGATGACGCAGCTGCTCACCGGCCACGGAGTGTTCGGCGAGTACCTGCTAAGGATTCGGCGAGAGACGACGTCCGTCTGTCACCACTGCGAGGAAGAGGAGGACACGGCGCAGCACACGCTGGAGTTCTGCCCGGCGTGGGCGGAACCACGACGCGTCCTGCGGCTCGAAATCGGCGAGAGCTTAGCCCCCGAAGCGGTCGTCGCGGCCATGCTCAGAGGGCGCCAGGAGTACTCCGCTGTCCGCACCTACTGCGAGCAGGTCATGCTGGCGAAGGAGCGGGCGGAACGTAGCAGGGAACGAGATCGCGACCCGTCCAGGAGGTCGCAGCGCCCTAGGAATACAACGCGCTACAGGGGCGCGACGCCGCCACCGGCGCCGCCGCGGCCGCCGTAGGAGCGCGTGGAAACCAGGAAGAGGCGTCAGGGGGACGGGGTCCCCAGAACGACGCAATAGGAGCGAGGCGCTAGGGGGCGTGGTCCCCCCCTAGCGTTCCAAGAAGATCAAGGACGCCTCCCTTCGACGTAAGGAGAGATAGACGCCCGGGGGTAACCGGTAGTAATTCGGGAGAGATCCCGGGTGCATCTCGACTCAGGCGTCAGGACAGGCCACCGTGGAGTTTTAGTCGGTAAGAGTCCGACACTACCCGCCTAGCGGGTGTCCATGAGGATTTCTCCACGAAAAAAAAAAAAAAAAAAAAAAAGGTTGGGGTTAGGTTGGGGTTAGGTTGGGGTTAGGTTGGGGTTAGGTTGGGGTTAGGTTGGGGTTAGGTTGGGGTTAGGTTAGGTTGGGGTTAGGTTGGGGTTAGGTTGGGGTTAGGTTGGGTTAGGTTGGGGTTAGGTTGGGGTTAGGTTGGGGTTAGGTTGGGGTTAGGTTGGGGTTAGGTTAGGTTGGGTTAGGTTGGGGTTAGGTTGGGGTTAGGTTGGGGTTAGGTTGGGGTTAGGTTGGGGTTAGGTTGGGGTTAGGTTGGGGTTAGGTTAGGTTGGGGTTAGGTTGTCAGCGCCCGCTGGCAGCGGTGGAGACGTGGACTTCCCACCGATCACATGGGTTAAGCAACGGTCGCCGCGGCACGGACAAGGATGGGTGAACGTTCGGGCGGGCGCTGGCGAAGAGGAAGGAGGCGCACCGCCGCCATTTTTCTGGGATTCTCCAAGGAGTACTAGGCAGGCAGAAGCCCCCGGAGCGCAGGACTACCCCGGGGGTAACCGGCGGAGCTATCCCGGCCGCCACAGGAGCACATGGAAACCAGGAAGAAAGGCGTCAGGGACGGGGTCCCCAGGAAGACGCGCAGGATCGAGGCGCTAGGGGGTGTGGTCCCCCCTAGTGTTCCAAAGAAGAGCAAGGATGCCTCCCTTCGAAAGAAGGAGAGATAGACGCCCGGGGGTGACCGGCAGAATTCGGAAGAGAACCCGGGTGCGTCTCGACTCAGGCGTCAGGATAGGCCACCGTGGAGTTTTAGTCGGTAAGAGTCCGACACTACCCGCCTAGCGGGTGTCCATGAGGATTTCTCCACGAAAAAAAAAAAAAAAAAAAAAAAAAAAGGTTGGGGTTAGGTTGGGGTTAGGTTGGGGTTAGGTTGGGGTTAGGTTGGGGTTAGGTTGGGGTTAGGTTGGGGTTAGGTTGGGGTTAGGTTGGGGTTAGGTTGGGGTTAGGTTGGGGTTAGGTTGGGGTTAGGTTGGGTTAGGTTGGGGTTAGGTTGGGGTTAGGTTGGGGTTAGGTTGGGGTTAGGTTGGGGTTAGGTTGGGGTTAGGTTGGGGTTAGGTTGGGGTTAGGTTGGGGTTAGGTTGGGGTTAGGTTGGGGTTAGGTTGGGGTTAGGTTGGGGTTAGGTTGGGGTTAGGTTGGGGTTAGGTTGGGGTTAGGTTGGGGTTAGGTTGGGGTTAGGTTGGGGTTAGGTTGGGGTTAGGTTGGGGTTAGGTTGGGGTTAGGTTGGGGTTAGGTTGGGGTTAGGTTGGGGTTAGGTTGGGGTTAGGTTGGGGTTAGGTTGGGGTTAGGTTGGGGTTAGGTTGGGGTTAGGTTGGGGTTAGGTTGGGGTTAGGTTGGGGTTAGGTTGGGGTTAGGTTGGGGTTAGGTTAGGTTGGGTTAGGTTGGGGTTAGGTTGGGGTTAGGTTGGGGTTAGGTTGGGGTTAGGTTGGGGTTAGGTTGGGGTTAGGTTGGGGTTAGGTTGGGGTTAGGTTGGGGTTAGGTTGGGGTTAGGTTGGGGTTAGGTTGGGGTTAGGTTGGGGTTAGGTTGGGGTTAGGTTGGGGTTAGGTTGGGGTTAGGTTGGGGTTAGGTTGGGGTTAGGTTGGGGTTAGGTTGGGGTTAGGTTGGGGTTAGGTTGGGGTTAGGTTGGGGTTAGGTTGGGGTTAGGTTGGGGTTAGGTTGGGGTTAGGTTGGGGTTAGGTTGGGGTTAGGTTGGGGTTAGGTTGGGGTTAGGTTGGGGTTAGGTTGGGGTTAGGTTGGGGTTAGGTTGGGGTTAGGTTGGGGTTAGGTTGGGGTTAGGTTGGGGTTAGGTTGGGGTTAGGTTGGGGTTAGGTTGGGGTTAGGTTGGGGTTAGGTTGGGGTTAGGTTGGGGTTAGGTTGGGGTTAGGTTGGGGTTAGGTTGGGGTTAGGTTGGGGTTAGGTTGGGGTTAGGTTGGGGTTAGGTTGGGGTTAGGTTGGGGTTAGGTTGGGGTTAGGTTGGGGTTAGGTTGGGGTTAGGTTGGGGTTAGGTTGGGGTTAGGTTGGGGTTAGGTTGGGGTTAGGTTGGGGTTAGGTTGGGGTTAGGTTGGGGTTAGGTTGGGGTTAGGTTGGGGTTAGGTTGGGGTTAGGTTGGGGTTAGGTTGGGGTTAGGTTGGGGTTAGGTTGGGGTTAGGTTGGGGTTAGGTTGGGGTTAGGTTGGGGTTAGGTTGGGGTTAGGTTGGGGTTAGGTTGGGGTTAGGTTGGGGTTAGGTTGGGGTTAGGTTGGGGTTAGGTTGGGGTTAGGTTGGGGTTAGGTTGGGGTTAGGTTGGGGTTAGGTTGGGGTTAGGTTGGGGTTAGGTTGGGGTTAGGTTGGGGTTAGGTTGGGGTTAGGTTGGGGTTAGGTTGGGGTTAGGTTGGGGTTAGGTTGGGGTTAGGTTGGGGTTAGGTTGGGGTTAGGTTGGGGTTAGGTTGGGGTTAGGTTGGGGTTAGGTTGAGGTTGGGTTAGGTTGGGGTTAGGTTGGGGTTAGGTTGGGGTTAGGTTGGGGTTAGGTTGGGGTTAGGTTGGGGTTAGGTTGGGGTTAGGTTGGGGTTAGGTTGGGGTTAGGTTGGGGTTAGGTTGGGGTTAGGTTGGGGTTAGGTTGGGGTTAGGTTGGGGTTAGGTTGGG
>NW_026099424.1:0-69636 GCF_024542735.1 Bombus huntii
TAAACGTCGAAATATCTCCAACGGGAAGGAAATGACGGCTATTTTTCGTCAAAATCGCGATTTGCGAGATATTTTGATTGTTTCGACGCTTAAACGGATGTGCATTGCATTAGCACTGTGAAATGGAGTTCAACGAGTGCTTAAACGTCGAAATATCTCCAACGGGAAGGAAATGACGGCTATTTTTCGTCAAAATCGCGATTTGCGAGATATTTTGATTGTTTCGACGCTTAAACGGTTGTGCATTGCATTAGCACTGTGAAATGGAGTTCAACGAGTGCTTGAACGTCGAAATATCTCCAACGGGAAGGAAATGACGGCTATTTTTCGTCAATATTTACGAAATCTTCGCGATTTGTGAGATATTTTGATTGCTTCGACGCTTAAATGGTTGTGCATTGCAATAGCACTGTGAAATGGAGTTCAACGAGTGCTTAAACGTCGAAATATCTCCAACGGGAAGGAAATGACGGCTATTTTTCGTCAAAATCGCGATTTGCGAGATATTTTGATTGTTTCGACGCTTAAACGGTTGTGCATTGCATTAGCACTGTGAAATGGAGTTCAACGAGTGCTTGAACGTCGAAATATCTCCAACGGGAAGGAAGTGACGGCTATTTTTCGTCAATATTTACGAAATCTTCGCGATTTGTGAGATATTTTGATTGCTTCGACGCTTAAGTGGTTGTGCATTGCAATAGCACTGTGAAATGGAGTTCAACGAGTGCTTAAACGTCGAAATATCTCCAACGGGAAGGAAATGACGGCTATTTTTCGTCAAAATCGCGATTTGCGAGATATTTTGATTGTTTCGACGCTTAAACGGTTGTGCATTGCATTAGCACTATGAAATGGAGTTCAACGAGTGCTTAAACGTCGAAATATCTCCAACGGGAAGGAAAAGACGGCTATTTTTCGTCAAAATTTACGAAATCTTCGCGATTTGCGAGATATTTTGATTGTTTCGACGCTTAAATGGTTGTGCATTGCATTAGCACTGTGAAATGGAGTTCAACGAGTGCTTAAACGGCGAAATATCTCCAACGGGAAGGAAATGACGGCTATTTTTCGTCAAAATCGCGATTTGCGAGATATTTTGATTGTTTCGACGCTTAAACGGATGTGCATTGCATTAGCACTGTGAAATGGAGTTCAACGAGTGCTTGAACGTCGAAATATCTCCAACGGGAAGGAAATGACGGCTATTTTTCGTCAAAATTTATGAAATCTTCGCGATTTGCGAGATATTTTGATTGTTTCGACGCTTAAATGGTTGTCCATTGCATTAGCACTGTGAAATGGAGTTCAACGAGTGCTTGAACGTCGAAATATCTCCAACGGGAAGGAAATGACGGCTATTTTTCGTCAAAATTTACGAAATCTTCGCGATTTGCGAGATATTTTGATTGTTTCGACGCTTAAATGGTTGTGCATTGCATTAGCACTGTGAAATGGAGTTCAACAAGTGCTTAAACGTCGAAATATCTCCAACGGGAAGGAAATGATGGCTACTTTTCGTCAAAATTTACGAAATCTTCGCGATTTGCGAGATATTTTGATTGTTTCGACGCTTAAATGGTTGTGCATTGCATTAGCACTGTGAAATGGAGTTCAACAAGTGCTTAAACGTCGAAATATCTCCAACGGGAAGGAAATGACGGATATTTTTCGTCAAAATTTACGAGATCTTCGCGATTTGCGAGATATTTTGATTGTTTCGACGCTTAAACGGTTGTGCATTGCATTAGCACTATGAAATGGAGTTCAACGAGTGCTTAAACGTCGAAATATCTCCAACGGGAAGGAAAAGACGGCTATTTTTCGTCAAAATTTACGAAATCTTCGCGATTTGCGAGATATTTTGATTGTTTCGACGCTTAAATGGTTGTGCATTGCATTAGCACTGTGAAATGGAGTTCAACGAGTGCTTAAACGTCGAAATATCTCCAACGGGAAGGAAATGGCGGCTATTTTTCGTCAAAATCGCGATTTGCGAGATATTTTGATTGTTTCGACGCTTAAATGGTTGTGCATTTCATTAGCGCTGTGAAATGGAGTTCAACAAGTGCTTAAACGTCGAAATATCTCCAACGGGAAGGAAATGACGGATATTTTTCGTCAAAATTTACGAGATCTTCGCGATTTGCGAGATATTTTGATTGTTTCGACGCTTAAATGGTTGTGCATTGCATTAGCACTGTGAAATGGAGTTCAACGAGTGCTTAAACGTCGAAATATCTCCAACGGGAAGGAAATGACGGCTATTTTTCGTCAAAATCGCGATTTGCGAGATATTTTGATTGTTTCGACGCTTAAACGGATGTGCATTGCATTAGCACTGTGAAATGGAGTTCAACGAGTGCTTAAACGTCGAAATATCTCCAACGGGAAGGAAATGACGGCTATTTTTCGTCAAAATTTACGAAATCTTCGCGATTTGCGAGACATTTTGACTGTTTCGACTCTTAAACGGTTGTGCATTGCATTAGCACTGTGAAATGGAGTTCAACGAGTGCTTGAACGTCGAAATATCTCCAACGGGAAGGAAATGACGGCTATTTTTCGTCAAAATTTACGAAATCTTCGCGATTTGAGATATATTTTGATTGTTTCGACGCTTAAATGGTTGTGCATTGCATTAGCACTGTGAAATGGAGTTCAACGAATGCTTGAACGTCGAAATATCTCCAACGGGAAGGAAATGACGGCTATTTTTCGTCAAAATTTACGAAATCTTCGCGATTTGCGAGATATTTTGATTGTTTCGAAGCTTAAATGGTTGTGCATTGCATTAGCACTGTGAAATGGAGTTCAACGAGTGCTTAAACGTCGAAATATCTCCAACGGGAAGGAAATGACGGCTATTTTTCGTCAAAATTTACGAAATCTTCGCGATTTGCGAGATATTTTGACTGTTTCGACTCTTAAACGGTTGTGCATTGCATTAGCACTGTGAAATGGAGTTCAACGAGTGCTTGAACGTCGAAATATCTCCAACGGGAAGGAAATGACGGCTATTTTTCGTCAAAATCGCGTTTTGCGAGATATTTTGATTGTTTCGACGCTTAAACGGTTGTGCATTGCATTAGCACTGTGAAATGGAGTTCAACGAGTGCTTAAACGTCGAAATATCTCCAACGGGAAGGAAATGACGGCTATTTTTCGTCAAAATTTACGAAATCTTCGCGATTTGCGAGATATTTTGATTGTTTCGAAGCTTAAATGGTTGTGCATTGCATTAGCACTGTGAAATGGAGTTCAACGAGTGCTTGAACGTCGAAATATCTCCAACGGGAAGGAAATGACGGCTATTTTTCGCCAAAATCGCGATTTGCGAGATATTTTGATTGTTGCGACGCTTAAACGGATGTGCATTGCATTAGCACTGTGAAATGGAGTTCAACGAGTGCTTGAACGTCGAAATATCTCCAACGGGAAAGAAATGACGGCTATTTTTCGTCAAAATTTACGAAATCTTCGCGATTTGCGAGATATTTTGATTGTTTCGACGCTTAAATGGTTGTGCATTGCATTAGCACTGTGAAATGGAGTTCAACGAGTGCTTAAACGTCGTAATATCTCTAACGGGAAGGAAATGACGGCAATTTTTCGTCAAAATCGCGATTTGCGAGATATTTTGATTGTTTCGACGCTTAAACGGTTGTGCATTGCATTAGCACTGTGAAATGGAGTTCAACGAGTGCTTGAACGTCGAAATATCTCCAACGGGAAGGAAATGACGGCTATTTTTCGTCAATATTTACGAAATCTTCGCGATTTGTGAGATATTTTGATTGCTTCGACGCTTAAATGGTTGTGCATTGCAATAGCACTGTGAAATGGAGTTCAACGAGTGCTTAAACGTCGAAATATCTCCAACGGGAAGGAAATGACGGCTATTTTTCGTCAAAATCGCGATTTGCGAGATATTTTGATTGTTTCGACGCTTAAACGGTTGTGCATTGCATTAGCACTGTGAAATGGAGTTCAACGAGTGCTTGAACGTCGAAATATCTCCAACGGGAAGGAAGTGACGGCTATTTTTCGTCAATATTTACGAAATCTTCGCGATTTGTGAGATATTTTGATTGCTTCGACGCTTAAGTGGTTGTGCATTGCAATAGCACTGTGAAATGGAGTTCAACGAGTGCTTAAACGTCGAAATATCTCCAACGGGAAGGAAATGACGGCTATTTTTCGTCAAAATCGCGATTTGCGAGATATTTTGATTGTTTCGACGCTTAAACGGTTGTGCATTGCATTAGCACTATGAAATGGAGTTCAACGAGTGCTTAAACGTCGAAATATCTCCAACGGGAAGGAAAAGACGGCTATTTTTCGTCAAAATTTACGAAATCTTCGCGATTTGCGAGATATTTTGATTGTTTCGACGCTTAAATGGTTGTGCATTGCATTAGCACTGTGAAATGGAGTTCAACGAGTGCTTAAACGGCGAAATATCTCCAACGGGAAGGAAATGACGGCTATTTTTCGTCAAAATCGCGATTTGCGAGATATTTTGATTGTTTCGACGCTTAAACGGATGTGCATTGCATTAGCACTGTGAAATGGAGTTCAACGAGTGCTTGAACGTCGAAATATCTCCAACGGGAAGGAAATGACGGCTATTTTTCGTCAAAATTTATGAAATCTTCGCGATTTGCGAGATATTTTGATTGTTTCGACGCTTAAATGGTTGTCCATTGCATTAGCACTGTGAAATGGAGTTCAACGAGTGCTTGAACGTCGAAATATCTCCAACGGGAAGGAAATGACGGCTATTTTTCGTCAAAATTTACGAAATCTTCGCGATTTGCGAGATATTTTGATTGTTTCGACGCTTAAATGGTTGTGCATTGCATTAGCACTGTGAAATGGAGTTCAACAAGTGCTTAAACGTCGAAATATCTCCAACGGGAAGGAAATGATGGCTACTTTTCGTCAAAATTTACGAAATCTTCGCGATTTGCGAGATATTTTGATTGTTTCGACGCTTAAATGGTTGTGCATTGCATTAGCACTGTGAAATGGAGTTCAACAAGTGCTTAAACGTCGAAATATCTCCAACGGGAAGGAAATGACGGATATTTTTCGTCAAAATTTACGAGATCTTCGCGATTTGCGAGATATTTTGATTGTTTCGACGCTTAAACGGTTGTGCATTGCATTAGCACTATGAAATGGAGTTCAACGAGTGCTTAAACGTCGAAATATCTCCAACGGGAAGGAAAAGACGGCTATTTTTCGTCAAAATTTACGAAATCTTCGCGATTTGCGAGATATTTTGATTGTTTCGACGCTTAAATGGTTGTGCATTGCATTAGCACTGTGAAATGGAGTTCAACGAGTGCTTAAACGTCGAAATATCTCCAACGGGAAGGAAATGGCGGCTATTTTTCGTCAAAATCGCGATTTGCGAGATATTTTGATTGTTTCGACGCTTAAATGGTTGTGCATTTCATTAGCGCTGTGAAATGGAGTTCAACAAGTGCTTAAACGTCGAAATATCTCCAACGGGAAGGAAATGACGGATATTTTTCGTCAAAATTTACGAGATCTTCGCGATTTGCGAGATATTTTGATTGTTTCGACGCTTAAATGGTTGTGCATTGCATTAGCACTGTGAAATGGAGTTCAACGAGTGCTTAAACGTCGAAATATCTCCAACGGGAAGGAAATGACGGCTATTTTTCGTCAAAATCGCGATTTGCGAGATATTTTGATTGTTTCGACGCTTAAACGGATGTGCATTGCATTAGCACTGTGAAATGGAGTTCAACGAGTGCTTAAACGTCGAAATATCTCCAACGGGAAGGAAATGACGGCTATTTTTCGTCAAAATTTACGAAATCTTCGCGATTTGCGAGACATTTTGACTGTTTCGACTCTTAAACGGTGTTACGTATCAATTTGTTTGTTTAAATCGATCAAATCTAAGGTTGAATTTTACTGAAAAATTTTTTCTTTTTTTTTTTTATAGTTGAGTTTGAGTTTTGAATTTAATCGGAAAGGAAATAAATTAAAATGATATTATTGTGTATTTAATTCCGATTTAGGTTATTAATTAATACGGTAGTTGCTGCCACCAGAAATAGTCCAAAGACTATTTCAAAATATTTTATTTTTTATTATTTTCTTTTGCGTTTAATGGGTATCGTTAACTGACGCTTAATGCAACTGGTAAACGAATTTCACTTTTCGGCTAACCTGCTATGCGCAGGGATACTAGCGCGGGAGAGGATTAAAGCTGGGTACAATAAATATTTTTCCTCGTCGAACGGATTTTTACTTGAATGTGAAATGGGTTAGGTTAATATATATATATATATTCGATTAGCTAGATATATATATTTTAGCGTTGCTGGATTAGATAGGAATGTGAGATTGGTTGTTGTTTTATATAAATTTATTGTTTCGTTTGACTTCCTCTTCTCTTTTAATTTCGCTGTTAAGACCGAAACTCAATTCATTTACCCCGATGGATTCTATCGCCACGATTTTCTTGCCTTTTGAGTTTAGCTATCGAGGATAATTCTAACGATCCTCTCTGTGTGGGACTCGTGTGATTTCGCCAGCCTTGCCCAAAGACGGGTAATAATTTACCAACAGTGGGAGGAGGAAGGCGAAGATCGATGGGTGTTCTCGATAATTGAAAACACCGTTTGCACGAGCCGACATAGCGAACGATCTTTTGGTTAATTTCCCGAAGGAGGGATTGTTTTGTTATATCTTTCTTATAATCGCATGCAAGAATGGCAAGAATATCGGTTAATAGCAATACCGGTATCGTTCTTGATTTTCAATTGACCCCGACGATATATTTATTAGTCCTTTCTGAGCGGGACTTGTGTGATTTCGCAAGCCTTGCCCAAAGATGGGTAATATTTTACCAACAATGGGAGGAGGAATGCGAAGATCAGTGGGTGTTTCAGTAGCTGAAAACACCGTTCGCACAAGCCGACACAACGGACAACTCCTTTGTTTAAAATTTAAGCAATGTTTCTATCTTAAAAACCGTAAACGAAATCGATGATAGGAGGTTTTGATTCAATTCTCGAGGACAACGAGATTGCCAGAGAAGAAGAAAGTTTTTTTTTTTTAAATTTAATTTGCTTACCTTGAGGAAAAGGTGCTATCGGGTGCCATCACTCCAGCTGTCCCGGTGATCGTCGAAGGTTGTTGGGTTTATTATTTAATCTCGAATATAGTTTTCTATCAACCTTTACTTTATTAAACTATTTCGATACAAATTGAGTGACTTGCTAACTGAATTGATATCGCAATGAAGACTTAAAATTTTACTTTATTTAATCGCGACTCTCTTTTCTTTATCGAAAAACTAAAGACCCCGAAACGCAAAATACTTATACAAATTTCTAGACGCAAAGAATAATGAGCCGTAGTAACAAACGATCGCAAACTGATGAACGAATAATGCACGAATAATGAGCTAATAATGCACTGAATAAAGAACTGATTATGAACTGAATAAAAAATGAACCGATTATGAACTGGTAATGATCTGAATAAAAATCAACCGATTATGAACACCGCGCTACGTTGCATCGCTTATTTATAATGCCATCCCCCACGAGGTGGTGGTCCGCTGGGGGTACGCTTCCGTGGGAATCGGGATGTTGCAGTTTGGGCTTCTTAGAATCGTACGTGACAAAATGTAAATACCATATTTCGACTTAGTTTTTATCAGTCTTGTGTTTCCGCTGAGCTAGCGTCTAGGAGATTTGAGGCATTCCACGCTGATCTAGTCCGTTTCGCGAGAAACTTCCACGTGCTGTACCGTGGGAATTACCGGTGTTTCTTTGGCGCGTGGAAGGGCTGGTGGCTGCAGCATCATTATTATTTTAAAGTTTGCTCGGGCAACACGCGCAACTCCGCTGCTCTCCCATAACAAAGACCTCCTCCTTCGAATTGTTTTGCGTAAGTTTGGATGTTTGCATATTAAGATTGTTTTGTGATTTTGATTGTTTTTCCCTTTTTTTTTGCTATTCCCTTAGGCTTCGGTGATCGACGTTCGAACCATGTTTGCTGAGTCGTTTCTATCAGAGGTTCCTTTCCAGACTTCCCTGGTACGTATTTAGTCTTATTTTTAGTTCGTTTGGTTCGTCCTGTTTCGTTTTATTTAAAATATACCGTGTTGTTTCCAGCCCAAGCGAAAGAGGGATTCCGAAGAGCCCATGGGCGACTCAGGGGAACCCATCAAGCGCATGCGGCCTTGTGATGGACCACGAGTGTCGGGGAGTTTGGAGGAACTGTTTTACATTGGTGCCGAGGCTGTGTCGAAATTGGGTTTTGACGATTTAGTTACTTTCGACGAGAGTTTCTTTGATGCGGAGACCGTCATATTGGAGAGGGAACCCCCTCTGGTTGAAATCGTCGATACCGAGCGTTGCGTGAAAGTTCGTTTTGCGAATGAAATTCCCGAAGAGGTTTTGGAGGCGCATCTTCGTCACCATGCTTCTGGGAGAAAGGGAATTTCCCCTGTTGTGCGCTATTGGTGTATGTGTGAGTTCAGCGAACTTTATCCCGGAGCTCCTTGCTTCGATTTTGATTTATTGTAGACCTGCCTCAATTTTGTTGGTTCGCTGTTTTGATGTTCCTTATTATTATTAATTTTGTGTTCAATATGTGTATATATATATATATATATTTTTTAGTCTGATAGTGTTAGGTTATCTATTTTACATTTGTTAATTTTTTTAATTTTATATTTCCCCCCTTTTATTTAAATATATATATATATATTTTTACATTTGTAGTTGCCCATAAAATTTATTAAAGAAAAGTGTTAACAATGTGTTTTGATGATTTGTTTCTCGCGCCTGACTTCCATTAATCCCTAATATTCCTGTCGCCATGACGCGTGTAAATCCAACATGGCCGCTCATAAATGTCATCAGTAAAGTTTTTAGTGACGGGTCTTTAGTTTTGTTTGATATCGAAGTAATTTTCGTCTGTCGCTCGTTTTTCCTTATTCTACCGCAATTAGAACATTTATTTATTAATATTATTTTAAAGCGACAATAGTATAACTCGTGTGAATATACGTATATATATATGTTTATGTTGTGTGTCACTTCAGTATAGCTAATGTTTTGTAATTCTTTGATTGCATTATTTATTGTTTCGAGTAGTTTATTTCATAGAGTATTCGATAATATAAAACATATGCACTCACACATACATATATATATATATATATATACGTATTTATATGCATATCTCTCTTGCCCATATAGTGTTCATACGAAATGAAATGTTAATTATTTATTTTATATTAATTTCTTTTAATAAGATAGAACACACACACACGCACGCGTATATATGTATATATTTCTGGCAAAGTGATTTTCATTCAGATTCTTTAGTGATATAGTGTTGTGTATTTGAGGTTATGTGTCAATCATTTGATTTCATATATACATATATATCTTGTAGTGTGACAACATAGTATTGAAGGTTTTGTTTCTAGATTATTGTGCGTTTAGTGTGTGTTTACATATTTGTGTTTGATGATAGAATTTCTGTATGCAATTACTCAGGTCGTTGCGATGTTAATTATTTTGAGCGTTTGGGTTATCGACAAGTTGTCGCTTAGTCCCAAGTGTTGCGTTGTGTGTTCTATTTCTTTTGTAGATTATTAATAGTAGTTTTAGTTTAGAAAAATGAATTATTTATATGTTTATATAGAGACATGCATGTTTCATAATGTAATTCTTATATTATAATGCTCTACCGGCATCTAGGCTAGTTTTAAGTATGTATTTTAGATTGTAAAAATCACATAGATTAGTAGTAGTTTAGAATATAGATTTTTATAAGTTTGTGTAGAGACATGCATGTTTCGTAATGTAATTCTTATTTTATAACTCTTTACCGGAGCGTAGCCTGTATCTTAGATTGTCGATTCGAGCGTACATTAATAGTAGTTTAGTTTAGAATATAATATATATATATAGACATGCATGTTTCGTAATGTAGTTCATATTTTATAATTCTTTACCGGAACGTAGGCTAGTTTCAAATATGTATCTGTTTAATAGAATGCGCACACATATATATATGTTTCTGACAATGTAACTTTTATTTCTTTAATAATACAATATTGTATGTATTAGTTTTTAACTTTGTATATACTTATATTTCATAAATTGATAATATTGTATTTGTTGCATAGTATTATAAGCGCTAACTCTAATATATACTAATTATTACGTGCCTAGCATATATGTTTATACTTATATGTAACTCTTCAAGTTGATTGATTAAAATATACTTATATATATACTCGTATTTCTGGCGTTTTCAATTATTTCCCTTTCTGCAGTTATTCTTATTTCCTGATTTATTTATTTGGTTCGTAACTCGTTCAATCCGTCAGCTGGTTTTATTTATTTTATTTTATTTTATACTGATTGGATTTATTAGTCGCCCCTCACTTTGTTAATCCTTCCTTTAGTTTCGTGGCGCCGTGTGTTCGTTTGTGTATTCAAATCTTTATTCGCGCGTTTTGTATAGAATAGTTTTCTTGTTCTCGTTACGGCGCGTGCGGAGCGCGGGACGTGACACCCCCGCCCTTGGAGTTCAAATTTCCAAAGGAAATTTGACTGATGGTGTCTCTGAGTTCGCTCAAGGCGGATGTAGATGGCGTTGGTTGTTGAGTGACTACTGGTGTTATCGATATTCCTCTAGGTTGTGCCGTTTGATCATCGATATTTCGTTTTCCTTTGAGGTATAGTAGCAGGTGGGTAACTGAGCCGCATATTGCTCCTAATAGGGCGATTCCACATCCGTAAGTTTCACGTAACTGGTATCCGTGTATGGCTATATCTATTATCGTCTTGATTAATTTAAATATTACAAGTATTCCAAATATTGCTGCACTGACAGTTCCAAATTCCATAAAACCATTCCATAAGCTTGATACGGTATTTTTTGCTATTGTTGTTAATGTGTTTTCGTCCATTATTCCCAGAATGTTTACTGTTCCAGGGACGATTGTTTTTCCTGTTGCTCCTCTGGCCAATGTGTTCAAAACTGCAGATTTTTCTGCCGGGAACATGACGTGGTCCCGAAGTGCGTCGAGGTCCTTTTGGGTGTATATTCCGCTCGTGGCCAACGACGATGGTGCTGAATATTGCCACGTTTGACGTACGTCCGGGCGGAGTTCCTGTGGTGCAATTGTTTCCATGGGTTTTGGTACGAATTTGTGCCAGAGTCCGTCGATATTGTATAGTGTAGGTAGTACCGCGCTACATTCTCTGTGGTTTCCGTGTTGCGTTAGAATGTGTGTTTTTGGCGTTAAAAATGCGGTGCGATTCCCTTGCCAAACAGGTAGTTCCGAATAGCATTCTGTTGTATGTCGTACTTTTACTTGTACCGGAATGCATTTGACTATGTGGACTGCTTCTCCTGCGATCAGAGCCATGTGTCCTGGGGTTTTGGTTATGGTGTATGCAAATTCATCGGGCAGTAAGATTGCTAAGCTTAAAGCATTTTCTATTAGTTTCTTTTGCGTGGTACATCTTTGTGTCAGTATATCATGGTATAATGTCGTCATTTGTCGTTTAATATGTTTCTCTACGTAAATGAATTTTGAGTTGACGTATGCGAATATGTCCAAGTTTTCGACTGCTGTCTTTCTTTTGGAGACGAACGTATTTCCTCTTGTTGTTTCTAATAGGAACAATTTGGGGTGTTCGGTGGATAGTAGGGTATATCCACACAGTGGCTGTTCTCCGGTTTTAGTCAGTGCAAATGTTACTTCCTGCGTTGTTAGCGCGTAAACTGGTTGTGCTGATTCTCTGTTGGTTTTTATTTCCTGGATCCTTGTAGCAATTCCTTCATATAGTACATCGTACTGATCAAATTTGCATGGTGAGGGTGGTTGTGGTTGCCAATAAGTGTATCCGTTTTCAGCGTCTAGACAGTTTCCTTCGCTAAAGGTACATACCGTTCCTGATTTCAGTAGAATTTTGTTCGCCTCGATCCGTACTGGCACGACTGCTGATTTTAAACTTATCCTCACTGTTGCTTGTACAATGACCTTTTCCCAGCTCCCATATGGGTCTACATACTGTGTTCCCTGGCAGCTGCCGTCGTCTGTTAGCTTGCCGGCTAGGACAAGCGACCTTGTTTCTGTCGCATTATCCTTTAGACCAACTATAAGGTTTTGTGGTCCGAGTGAAAACGTGCCGTCTTGGTGCATCCTTGTACATTGTTGGGCGGTTGTTTCATGGAGGTATTCGGCGAATCCGTTATGCACTGCCGACGTGTGAGAGTGCATGCCGCAGTAATATACAATTCGAGTTATTTGCACTTTGCATTGCCTTACGTTGGTAAATTCAAATTCTGAGAGTTGAAGTAATTGTATATAAATATCTTGGGTTTCAGTCAATGTAGGCTGTATGCTGCAATCCCCGATGGAGTTTAGAGAGATAGTGGTAACATTGAGGTGGTTGCCATTGCAGTCATATCCTACCAGGCCGTATGTTATTTTGATGAGGGTGAGTATGATGACTAGGTGGTTCATCTTCCTATCAACAATTTATTAAATTGTTTCTTACTCTCGGGTTTATTAGAAATAAGAATAACCTTTTATTATTATTATTATTTTATATATATAAAAAGTTTATATTTATATATTTTTTTCCTCTCCCCCTTTTTTCTTTTTTTATTACAATTATAGCTTGTCTTTGAATATATATATATGTGCGTGTAATGGTAAATATAACGACTTATTTTACGAGTCACTTGGATTATCAATAGATATTGCCTACTTTACAACATGCGTGTATATATATATTGGTAAACATTAAGTGAAAGTTATGTGCATAGTTATAAATGTCACTTGTTTACAGGTGGATAGCATCAGTGTTTGGTCTTGTGCGTAGCATACAAGTACTTCATAGTTCTACGGCGCGGATCACTGTTCCTTGAACTAAAAAGTTTCTTTCAAGGTGAGTTAGATTAGCGTAAATGATCATGCATTGGAGGCATGATATAGCGGGTTGTATGTCCGCTAGGTTTATATCACACATGCGACAGTATGATATTCGTGTTCTTGCAGGTACTCCGCATATGAAATGAGTGGGTGGGTCGTCACATAGGTCCTGGTCGTCTGGATCTAAGTTATCGAAACAGTCTTGACAAAGATGACCGTTATCTAAATGGTAGACGGAACGTATCAACCGAACACAGAGGCAAGACTGGACATCCTCCGTCGCTTCCAGATCGAATGCGGGTACAAGTCCGTCTGAGTCCTCTATGTTAGGGTTGATGAACTCGCCACCTGTTCTGTACATACATATGAGAACAGTTAATATATATATTTTATAAATTTTATAAGCTTTGTTCGGACCTATCCTGTATGTGTATAATATAATATGTTATGGTTATGTTAGTTGTTATTTATTATATATTTTTTCCTTAACTCTCTCCCCTCTTTCTTTTTTTTTCTCTTTTTTTTTATATTTTTTTTTTGTGTTCAGTACCTAGCATTGCAATTATAATGCTGTATTGCATTGTATTGGCTATTATATGTATTGGGGTGCGTATGTGTGGAGTGCGCGTGACGAGTTTTCAACATGGTCGCTTGCGTGTATCGTTTGTTTAATGTCGACAATAGCGTGTTGTTGAAATAGATTTATTTTATAGTGTTTCTGTAATATTGTTTTGTGTTTCGTGATATTGTGTGTGTCAATACCGTGTGTTACTTAAATGTGATAGCATGGATTGTATTGTTACCGAATTTCAATAGTCATTGTTTTGATTATACACGACTTGCATTTATATATAATTCTTGTTTAATTTAGTTAATGTTTTTTGTGTATTGTGTTACCAGATATTTTGTATAGCGTAACTTTATTCTTTTGCACCGAGTTCGGTCATGTTGTTAATATTTAGTTAGTCTATGTTGATTAATTTCTAACCTATTCCTGTGTTTATTAACCTTTCTTATTTTCCTATTAATTTATTATTGCATGTAATTGCTATTTGCTATTATTTTGTGTATGATATGAGTTAGTTCCCTTATTAGTGATTAAAATCTACTTGTTAGATTAACATTGTCTTTAATTCTTCAGGTTCTACTCTTTCGATGCCCCATCACTTACCTAGAGCATTCCCACAACATCATCTGATTCTTGGATATGTCTTAAATACTTACTACGGTTGTCTTCAATCGTCTTATATCTGTGGCCATAAAGGTACTGCTTAGTTTATTTAATTTAATATGTGTATAGTGCATTGTGCATGCGACCGCTATTGTGCATTACAAAATTCGCTTCTACATGTTAGATATAATAATATAACAATACTACGTAGATTAATACATAATAAAATATCCTTTTACTTTCAATTAATCTATCTTAATTATTTTCTAACCACTTTCTACACTTATCAGCTACTTTATTTCTTCTTGTTAATCTGCAAAATTCATGTATGTACACTTCCTTGTATGGTGATTAATTGTTCGCGAGGTGAGTTGCACTTTCACTGTTCTAATTATTCGTTGAACTAACACGTTTTACATTCAAACAGTAATTGGAGCACTCGTAATAAACTTCTTTTCTTTTCAGGTTTCCGCTATCTGTGTTGTTCGACGAACAGCGCCATGCTTCCACAGTATTGTTACAACGTTTAGTAATGTTGTATTTTGCATTAAGGCAATTGAAGTTAATTTGTTCATTTATTTTCAGCTGGCTGTCGTACATGGTGTTCCGCAAACAGAGATCCATAACCTATTTTGCACGTAAACCTTTCGTGTGATGATTACTTGTTCACAAGGTAACTTTCACTTCCACTCTTTTAATTATTTATTGAATCAACACGTTGTATATTCAAACAATAATTGGAGTACACATAATAATTTTCTTTTTTTTTTCTTTTTAGGTTTTCGCTATCTGTATTATTCGACGAACAGTGTCACACCCCCTTTTGATTTATCCACAATATAGTTATAACACTTAGTAACCTCGTATTTTGCACTGAGACAATTGAAACTAATTTATTCACTTATTTTAGGTAGCTGTCATACATTATGTTCCACGAACAACGATCCATAACCTGTACTTGCACGTACACTTCCTTATTTGTTGATCACTTGTTCTTAAGGTAACTTTCACTTTTACTCATTTAGTTATTTATTAAATCAACATGTTTTATATTCGAACAATAATTAGAGTACACATAATAATTTTTCCTTTTCTTTTAGGTGTTCGATATCTGTATCGATGAACAGCACTACAACATACACTACTGCACTACGTTGCCCACTGAAATCACTCTACTCATTGTTTATTTCGGTTATGCGCTAGTTTTAGTTTGTTTAAGTGCACCGTTCGCGGAATCCCTTTTACTTCAATCTTGACGTTTTGTTCTGCAAGATTTCTAGCACTTTGTGTCGTCTAATATATTGATGGGAGAATTTTCCTTACTAGGTTCTTTTAATAGATATATCGAGTCTCCTGTTTTAAAATCTTGAAGGTTGATTCGTCGATTGTTGGTCTTAGTTTGGACTTTATCAAATTTTCTCTTGCCATTCGTCGTACAGTGTTAATTTTATTGAACAGATCTTTGAGATATTCTGCGCATGTTGGTTCCGTGTTCTCTTCGATTGTTACTTCACCAATAGGTTCTTTGGCTAGATGTCCGAAACTAATTCGTGCAGGGAGAATTTCGTTCCTTTCCTTCATTTTAGTTTTTATTTTGCGCCAAGACGCGGGTTTACTGACATTGATCCAATTACCCAATTGCTTGCTAATAGCATTCAAGATACAAATTTTTGAAAGTGCCGCAGCCATGTTAACCCAAAAATATTTTGTATATAGTATAGTGTGATACCATCTATATTTTCCTAGGGAAATCATAAGATCAGCACTACCTACTATGTTACCTACGTCAAATATTAGATGTAGTAACCAATAAAGTATTTTTAATCCAATTATAATCCAATGGCTAGCGTATTTATTCAAGTTTTTATATATATCTTCGACTGGTGATTCCCTATTTTCTCCCTTTTGATTTCTTCGAGCTCGTTGGACTTGTGTTTCTTCAGCTTGAAAATGTTTAGAATCCTTTTCCTTAGTTACCCCTTTTTCTTCTTTATTTACTTTATTCACAACACCTTTGTTTTCCTCTACCCTTTCAGGATGAATAGTTTCACTGGAAGTGCTTATTGTAATTAAATTATTATTTATTTGTAAGGAACGTTTAGGAATATTTTTGGTAGATTTGGAATTAGTCTTTGAATTTTTATTACAAACCTTTTTGCTTATAGATTCTGTTTTGGATTTATGGATAGTTATATTTTTATTCTCTATAGTGTGATCTTCCTTGCAATTTAATGATTTGGCTTTGAGTTCAATAAAGTTTCCTTCTGATGGTTTTATAGAGGTTTTTGAGTGAGATGCACTCGCTATCTCTTTTCCTATTATGGTTGAAACATTCACGAAATTCGTGGAGTCTTGCTTTTGTATCTTTGCCAAGTCGAACGTGGAGGGGCAATTTGCACTTCCCAGCGGGTACAATATCTCTGTGATGTTAGGCAGTGGATAAGCATTGCCTGTCGTCTCGTTGTTCAATTTCCTAGTTCCTGCTTCGTCTGAAAGTTCTTTGGCACTAATATTATTTATCTTGTTTGGTAACTCAGAAAATTTCTCACTCATGATCCTGTCTATGGCACCGTGCGTCCTCTTATTATTTAACGTGACATTATCCCTTATCACAGCAACGGAATGGTGTTTGCATTGAAAAGTTGATTGGTTGAAATGATCAGCATCTTTCTTTTGATCTAGATCTCTATCGAGGTATTTATTTATGCGTTTTTCTTCCCAAGTTATTGCTCTTGTTTCTTTCCTGACATTTTCTTCTATTCCCGGGTTGTTTAGATGTTTCCGCGACGGCGGTACAAATCTCCAGTTCTGGCGGTTGTTTACAGTATAAATACTATTGTATGGTGGATGAACGTTGTTTTGGTTATAATTATCCGAAGGTGTCGGATGTCGGTATCGAATTCTATTTTTCACTTGTTTTAATTCTCGCGTTGCTTTCACGGCTTGGCGGTACGCATCGTCCAAGGATTGGTATCCTGCTATCTTTACTCGTAAATACACCTCGTTTGGGAGCCCCTTAACGAAAGCTTCCCTCGTGTCTCGATCTATCCTATCTTGAAATACGGTGCCGTACTCGTACCTTTCCCCGTTCATTATCGCCAGCCTGAGATCTTTGACGCGTTCTACGTAGTCCAAAATATTTTCTCCCGGTCGTTGAAATATTGTAGCTAATTCCCCTTTATATTCGTTAACCGTTTTTCCCGGACCGAACATATCTTTTAATTTATTCCCGAAATCGTTTAAACTTATTATTTCTGTGTCTTCTATGGCGAGAAATGCGTGTCCGCGAAGTTTATTCGTTAATAATTTTACTAACTGAGATTCTTGATGCTTAGGAACCATGTTTCGTGCGCGTTCGCATGCTCTTAAAAATCGAAATACCGAGGGTCGATGTCCGTCGAACACTGGTACTGTCTCTATGGCATCTTTTAACTTAATTGATTGGGGATTAACTTCTATCGGTATTGTCGCTTGGGAAATTATCGGCGATGATACGGGTGTCTTGCTTTCCTTTTTTATTTTCAGTGAACGCACATCGTCTTGTAATTTATTCATTGTTGTACTCATGTCGCGAAAATTCGCATCCCATGCTTTAAGTTTTTCCGATAACATCAAGATCATGTTTTTGTCCAATGATTCTAATTTAGTTGACATTATTTCTTAGGTATATATTTTATTAATCGAGCGTGACAACTTTAATCTACTATGGAGCGTGTCGAATCGTTTAAACCAACTTTAATCCTCCGTGAATCGTATCCCACCGCTGCCACCAAAAATTTATATACTACTAATCTGTTACGTATCAATTTGTTTGTTTAAATCGATCAAATCTAAGGTTGAATTTTACTGAAAAATTTTTTCTTTTTTTTTTTTATAGTTGAGTTTGAGTTTTGAATTTAATCGGAAAGGAAATAAATTAAAATGATATTATTGTGTATTTAATTCCGATTTAGGTTATTAATTAATACGGTAGTTGCTGCCACCAGAAATAGTCCAAAGACTATTTCAAAATATTTTATTTTTTATTATTTTCTTTTGCGTTTAATGGGTATCGTTAACTGACGCTTAATGCAACTGGTAAACGAATTTCACTTTTCGGCTAACCTGCTATGCGCAGGGATACTAGCGCGGGAGAGGATTAAAGCTGGGTACAATAAATATTTTTCCTCGTCGAACGGATTTTTACTTGAATGTGAAATGGGTTAGGTTAATATATATATATATATTCGATTAGCTAGATATATATATTTTAGCGTTGCTGGATTAGATAGGAATGTGAGATTGGTTGTTGTTTTATATAAATTTATTGTTTCGTTTGACTTCCTCTTCTCTTTTAATTTCGCTGTTAAGACCGAAACTCAATTCATTTACCCCGATGGATTCTATCGCCACGATTTTCTTGCCTTTTGAGTTTAGCTATCGAGGATAATTCTAACGATCCTCTCTGTGTGGGACTCGTGTGATTTCGCCAGCCTTGCCCAAAGACGGGTAATAATTTACCAACAGTGGGAGGAGGAAGGCGAAGATCGATGGGTGTTCTCGATAATTGAAAACACCGTTTGCACGAGCCGACATAGCGAACGATCTTTTGGTTAATTTCCCGAAGGAGGGATTGTTTTGTTATATCTTTCTTATAATCGCATGCAAGAATGGCAAGAATATCGGTTAATAGCAATACCGGTATCGTTCTTGATTTTCAATTGACCCCGACGATATATTTATTAGTCCTTTCTGAGCGGGACTTGTGTGATTTCGCAAGCCTTGCCCAAAGATGGGTAATATTTTACCAACAATGGGAGGAGGAATGCGAAGATCAGTGGGTGTTTCAGTAGCTGAAAACACCGTTCGCACAAGCCGACACAACGGACAACTCCTTTGTTTAAAATTTAAGCAATGTTTCTATCTTAAAAACCGTAAACGAAATCGATGATAGGAGGTTTTGATTCAATTCTCGAGGACAACGAGATTGCCAGAGAAGAAGAAAGTTTTTTTTTTTTAAATTTAATTTGCTTACCTTGAGGAAAAGGTGCTATCGGGTGCCATCACTCCAGCTGTCCCGGTGATCGTCGAAGGTTGTTGGGTTTATTATTTAATCTCGAATATAGTTTTCTATCAACCTTTACTTTATTAAACTATTTCGATACAAATTGAGTGACTTGCTAACTGAATTGATATCGCAATGAAGACTTAAAATTTTACTTTATTTAATCGCGACTCTCTTTTCTTTATCGAAAAACTAAAGACCCCGAAACGCAAAATACTTATACAAATTTCTAGACGCAAAGAATAATGAGCCGTAGTAACAAACGATCGCAAACTGATGAACGAATAATGCACGAATAATGAGCTAATAATGCACTGAATAAAGAACTGATTATGAACTGAATAAAAAATGAACCGATTATGAACTGGTAATGATCTGAATAAAAATCAACCGATTATGAACACCGCGCTACGTTGCATCGCTTATTTATAATGCCATCCCCCACGAGGTGGTGGTCCGCTGGGGGTACGCTTCCGTGGGAATCGGGATGTTGCAGTTTGGGCTTCTTAGAATCGTACGTGACAAAATGTAAATACCATATTTCGACTTAGTTTTTATCAGTCTTGTGTTTCCGCTGAGCTAGCGTCTAGGAGATTTGAGGCATTCCACGCTGATCTAGTCCGTTTCGCGAGAAACTTCCACGTGCTGTACCGTGGGAATTACCGGTGTTTCTTTGGCGCGTGGAAGGGCTGGTGGCTGCAGCATCATTATTATTTTAAAGTTTGCTCGGGCAACACGCGCAACTCCGCTGCTCTCCCATAACAAAGACCTCCTCCTTCGAATTGTTTTGCGTAAGTTTGGATGTTTGCATATTAAGATTGTTTTGTGATTTTGATTGTTTTTCCCTTTTTTTTTGCTATTCCCTTAGGCTTCGGTGATCGACGTTCGAACCATGTTTGCTGAGTCGTTTCTATCAGAGGTTCCTTTCCAGACTTCCCTGGTACGTATTTAGTCTTATTTTTAGTTCGTTTGGTTCGTCCTGTTTCGTTTTATTTAAAATATACCGTGTTGTTTCCAGCCCAAGCGAAAGAGGGATTCCGAAGAGCCCATGGGCGACTCAGGGGAACCCATCAAGCGCATGCGGCCTTGTGATGGACCACGAGTGTCGGGGAGTTTGGAGGAACTGTTTTACATTGGTGCCGAGGCTGTGTCGAAATTGGGTTTTGACGATTTAGTTACTTTCGACGAGAGTTTCTTTGATGCGGAGACCGTCATATTGGAGAGGGAACCCCCTCTGGTTGAAATCGTCGATACCGAGCGTTGCGTGAAAGTTCGTTTTGCGAATGAAATTCCCGAAGAGGTTTTGGAGGCGCATCTTCGTCACCATGCTTCTGGGAGAAAGGGAATTTCCCCTGTTGTGCGCTATTGGTGTATGTGTGAGTTCAGCGAACTTTATCCCGGAGCTCCTTGCTTCGATTTTGATTTATTGTAGACCTGCCTCAATTTTGTTGGTTCGCTGTTTTGATGTTCCTTATTATTATTAATTTTGTGTTCAATATGTGTATATATATATATATATATTTTTTAGTCTGATAGTGTTAGGTTATCTATTTTACATTTGTTAATTTTTTTAATTTTATATTTCCCCCCTTTTATTTAAATATATATATATATATTTTTACATTTGTAGTTGCCCATAAAATTTATTAAAGAAAAGTGTTAACAATGTGTTTTGATGATTTGTTTCTCGCGCCTGACTTCCATTAATCCCTAATATTCCTGTCGCCATGACGCGTGTAAATCCAACATGGCCGCTCATAAATGTCATCAGTAAAGTTTTTAGTGACGGGTCTTTAGTTTTGTTTGATATCGAAGTAATTTTCGTCTGTCGCTCGTTTTTCCTTATTCTACCGCAATTAGAACATTTATTTATTAATATTATTTTAAAGCGACAATAGTATAACTCGTGTGAATATACGTATATATATATGTTTATGTTGTGTGTCACTTCAGTATAGCTAATGTTTTGTAATTCTTTGATTGCATTATTTATTGTTTCGAGTAGTTTATTTCATAGAGTATTCGATAATATAAAACATATGCACTCACACATACATATATATATATATATATATACGTATTTATATGCATATCTCTCTTGCCCATATAGTGTTCATACGAAATGAAATGTTAATTATTTATTTTATATTAATTTCTTTTAATAAGATAGAACACACACACACGCACGCGTATATATGTATATATTTCTGGCAAAGTGATTTTCATTCAGATTCTTTAGTGATATAGTGTTGTGTATTTGAGGTTATGTGTCAATCATTTGATTTCATATATACATATATATCTTGTAGTGTGACAACATAGTATTGAAGGTTTTGTTTCTAGATTATTGTGCGTTTAGTGTGTGTTTACATATTTGTGTTTGATGATAGAATTTCTGTATGCAATTACTCAGGTCGTTGCGATGTTAATTATTTTGAGCGTTTGGGTTATCGACAAGTTGTCGCTTAGTCCCAAGTGTTGCGTTGTGTGTTCTATTTCTTTTGTAGATTATTAATAGTAGTTTTAGTTTAGAAAAATGAATTATTTATATGTTTATATAGAGACATGCATGTTTCATAATGTAATTCTTATATTATAATGCTCTACCGGCATCTAGGCTAGTTTTAAGTATGTATTTTAGATTGTAAAAATCACATAGATTAGTAGTAGTTTAGAATATAGATTTTTATAAGTTTGTGTAGAGACATGCATGTTTCGTAATGTAATTCTTATTTTATAACTCTTTACCGGAGCGTAGCCTGTATCTTAGATTGTCGATTCGAGCGTACATTAATAGTAGTTTAGTTTAGAATATAATATATATATATAGACATGCATGTTTCGTAATGTAGTTCATATTTTATAATTCTTTACCGGAACGTAGGCTAGTTTCAAATATGTATCTGTTTAATAGAATGCGCACACATATATATATGTTTCTGACAATGTAACTTTTATTTCTTTAATAATACAATATTGTATGTATTAGTTTTTAACTTTGTATATACTTATATTTCATAAATTGATAATATTGTATTTGTTGCATAGTATTATAAGCGCTAACTCTAATATATACTAATTATTACGTGCCTAGCATATATGTTTATACTTATATGTAACTCTTCAAGTTGATTGATTAAAATATACTTATATATATACTCGTATTTCTGGCGTTTTCAATTATTTCCCTTTCTGCAGTTATTCTTATTTCCTGATTTATTTATTTGGTTCGTAACTCGTTCAATCCGTCAGCTGGTTTTATTTATTTTATTTTATTTTATACTGATTGGATTTATTAGTCGCCCCTCACTTTGTTAATCCTTCCTTTAGTTTCGTGGCGCCGTGTGTTCGTTTGTGTATTCAAATCTTTATTCGCGCGTTTTGTATAGAATAGTTTTCTTGTTCTCGTTACGGCGCGTGCGGAGCGCGGGACGTGACAACGGTTGTGCATTGCATTAGCACTGTGAAATGGAGTTCAACGAGTGCTTGAACGTCGAAATATCTCCAACGGGAAGGAAATGACGGCTATTTTTCGTCAAAATTTACGAAATCTTCGCGATTTGAGATATATTTTGATTGTTTCGACGCTTAAATGGTTGTGCATTGCATTAGCACTGTGAAATGGAGTTCAACGAATGCTTGAACGTCGAAATATCTCCAACGGGAAGGAAATGACGGCTATTTTTCGTCAAAATTTACGAAATCTTCGCGATTTGCGAGATATTTTGATTGTTTCGAAGCTTAAATGGTTGTGCATTGCATTAGCACTGTGAAATGGAGTTCAACGAGTGCTTAAACGTCGAAATATCTCCAACGGGAAGGAAATGACGGCTATTTTTCGTCAAAATTTACGAAATCTTCGCGATTTGCGAGATATTTTGACTGTTTCGACTCTTAAACGGTTGTGCATTGCATTAGCACTGTGAAATGGAGTTCAACGAGTGCTTGAACGTCGAAATATCTCCAACGGGAAGGAAATGACGGCTATTTTTCGTCAAAATCGCGTTTTGCGAGATATTTTGATTGTTTCGACGCTTAAACGGTTGTGCATTGCATTAGCACTGTGAAATGGAGTTCAACGAGTGCTTAAACGTCGAAATATCTCCAACGGGAAGGAAATGACGGCTATTTTTCGTCAAAATTTACGAAATCTTCGCGATTTGCGAGATATTTTGATTGTTTCGAAGCTTAAATGGTTGTGCATTGCATTAGCACTGTGAAATGGAGTTCAACGAGTGCTTGAACGTCGAAATATCTCCAACGGGAAGGAAATGACGGCTATTTTTCGCCAAAATCGCGATTTGCGAGATATTTTGATTGTTGCGACGCTTAAACGGATGTGCATTGCATTAGCACTGTGAAATGGAGTTCAACGAGTGCTTGAACGTCGAAATATCTCCAACGGGAAAGAAATGACGGCTATTTTTCGTCAAAATTTACGAAATCTTCGCGATTTGCGAGATATTTTGATTGTTTCGACGCTTAAATGGTTGTCCATTGCATTAGCACTGTGAAATGGAGTTCAACGAGTGCTTGAACGTCGAAATATCTCCAACGGGAAGGAAATGACGGCTATTTTTCGTCAAAATTTACGAAATCTTCGCGATTTGCGAGATATTTTGATTGTTTCGACGCTTAAATGGTTATGCATTGCATTAGCACTGTGAAATGGAGTTCAACAAGTGCTTAAACGTCGAAATATCTCCAACGGGAAGGAAATGACGGATATTTTTCGTCAAAATTTACGAGATCTTCGCGATTTGCGAGATATTTTGATTGTTTCGACGCTTAAATGGTTGTGCATTGCATTAGCACTGTGAAATGGAGTTCAACGAGTGCTTAAACGTCGAAATATCTCCAACGGGAAGGAAATGACGGCTATTTTTCGTCAAAATCGCGATTTGCGAGATATTTTGATTGTTTCGACGCTTAAACGGATGTGCATTGCATTAGCACTGTGAAATGGAGTTCAACGAGTGCTTAAACGTCGAAATATCTCCAACGGGAAGGAAATGACGGCTATTTTTCGTCAAAATCGCGATTTGCGAGATATTTTGATTGTTTCGACGCTTAAACGGTTGTGCATTGCATTAGCACTGTGAAATGGAGTTCAACGAGTGCTTAAACGTCGAAATATCTCCAACGGGAAAGAAATGACGGCTATTTTTCGTCAAAATTTACGAAATCTTCGCGATTTGCGACATATTTTGACTGTTTCGACTCTTAAACGGTTGTGCATTGCATTAGCACTGTGAAATGGAGTTCAACGAGTGCTTGAACGTCGAAATATCTCCAACGGGAAGGAAATGACGGCTATTTTTCGTCAAAATCGCGATTTGCGAGATATTTTGATTGTTGCGACGCTTAAACGGTTGTGCATTGCATTAGCACTGTGAAATGGAGTTCAACGAGTGCTTAAACGTCGAAATATCTCCAACGGGAAAGAAATGACGGCTATTTTTCGTCAAAATTTTCGAAATCTTCGCGATTTGCGAGATATTTTGATTGTTTCGACGCTTAAATGGTTGTGCATTGCATTAGCACTGTGAAATGGAGTTCAACGAGTGCTTAAACGTCGAAATATCTCCAACGGGAAGGAAATGACGGCTATTTTTCGTCAAAATTTACGAAATCTTCGCGATTTGCGACATATTTTGACTGTTTCGACTCTTAAACGTTTGTGCATTGCATTAGCACTGTGAAATGGAGTTCAACGAGTGCTTGAACGTCGAAATATCTCCAACGGGAAGGAAATGACGGCTATTTTTCGTCAAAATCGCGATTTGCGAGATATTTTGATTGTTGCGACGCTTAAACGGTTGTGCATTGCATTAGCACTGTGAAATGGAGTTCAACGAGTGCTTAAACGTCGAAATATCTCCAACGGGAAAGAAATGACGGCTATTTTTCGTCAAAATTTACGAAATCTTCGCGATTTGCGAGATATTTTGATTGTTTCGACGCTTAAATGGTTGTGCATTGCATTAGCACTGTGAAATGGAGTTCAACGAGTGCTTAAACGTAGAAATTTCTCCAACGGGAAGGAAATGACGGCTATTTTTCGCTAAAATTTTCGAAATCTTCGCGATTTGCGAGATATTTTGATTGTTTCGACGCTTAAATGGTTGTGCATTGCATTAGCACTGTGAAATGGAGTTCAACGAGTGCTTAAACGTCGAAATATCTCCAACGGGAAGGAAATGACGGCTATTTTTCGCTAAAATTTTCGAAATCTTCGCGATTTGCGAGATATTTTGATTGTTTCGACGCTTAAATGGTTGTGCATTGCATTAGCACTGTGAAATGGAGTTCAACGAGTGCTTAAACGTCGAAATATCTCCAACGGGAAGGAAATGACGGCTATTTTTCGTCAAAATTTACGAAATCTTCGCGATTTGCGAGATATTTTGATTGTTTCGACGCTTAAATGGTTGTGCATTGCATTAGCACTGTGAAATGGAGTTCAACGAGTGCTTGAACGTCGAAATATCTCCAACGGGAAGGAAATAACGGCTATTTTTCGTCAAAATTTACGACATCTTCGCGATTTGCGAGATATTTTGATTGTTTCGACGCTTAAACGGTTGTGCATTGCATTAGCACTGTGAAATGGAGTTCAACGAGTGCGTAAACGTCGAAATATCTCCAACGGGAAAGAAATGACGGCTATTTTTCGTCAAAATTTACGAAATCTTCGTGATTTGCGAGATATTTTGATTGTTTCGACGCTTAAATGGTTGTGCATTGCATTAGCACTGTGAAATGCAGTTCAACGAGTGCTAAAACGTCGAAATATCTCCAACGGGAAGGAAATGACGGCTATTTTTCGTCAAAATTTACGAAATCTTCGCGATTTGCGAGATATTTTGACTGTTTCGACTCTTAAACGGTTGTGCATTGCATTAGCACTGTGAAATGGAGTTCAACGAGTGCTTGAACGTCGAAATATCTCCAACGGGAAGGAAATGACGGCTATTTTTCGTCAAAATTTACGAAATCTTCGCGATTTGCGAGATATTTTGATTGTGTCGAAGCTTGAATGGTTGTGCATTGCATTAGCACTGTGAAATGGAGTTCAACGAGTGCTTAAACGTCGAAATATCTCCAACGGGAAGGAAATGACGGCAATTTTTCGTCAAAATTTACGAAATCTTCGCGATTTGCGAGATATTTTGACTGTTTCGACTCTTAAACGGTTGTGCATTGCATTAGCACTGTGAAATGGAGTTCAACGAGTGCCTGAACGTCGAAATATCTCCAACGGGAAGGAAATGACGGCTATTTTTCGTCAAAATCGCGATTTGCGAGATATTTTGATTGTTTCGACGCTTAAACGGTTGTGCATTGCATTAGCACTGTGAAATGGAGTTCAACGAGTGCTTAAACGTCGAAATATCTCCAACGGGAAGGAAATGACGGCTATTTTTCGTCAAAATCGCGATTTGCGAGATATTTTGATTGTTTCGACGCTTAAACGGTTGTGCATTGCATTAGCACTGTGAAATGGAGTTCAACGAGTGCTTAAACGTCGAAATATCTCCAACGGGAAAGAAATGACGGCTATTTTTCGTCAAAATTTACGAAATCTTCGCGATTTGCGAGATATTTTGATTGTTTCGACGCTTAAATGGTTGTGCATTGCATTAGCACTGTGAAATGGAGTTCAACGAGTGCTTAAACGTCGAAATATCTCCAACGGGAAGGAAATGACGGCTATTTTTCGTCAAAATTTACGAAATCTTCGCGATTTGCGAGATATTTTGACTGTTTCGACTCTTAAACGGTTGTGCATTGCATTAGCACTGTGAAATGGAGTTCAACGAGTGCTTGAACGTCGAAATATCTCCAACGGGAAGGAAATGACGGCTATTTTTCGTCAAAATTTACGAAATCTTCGCGATTTGCGATATATTTTGATTGTTTCGACGCTTAAATGTTTGTGCATTGCATTAGCACTGTGAAATGGAGTTCAACGAATGCTTGAACTTCGAAATATCTCCAACGTGAAGGAAATGACGGCTATTTTTCGTCAAAATTTACGAAATCTTCGCGATTTGCGAGATATTTTGATTGTTTCGAAGCTTAAATGGTTGTGCATTGCATTAGCACTGTGAAATGGAGTTCAACGAGTGCTTAAACGTCGAAATATCACCAACGGGAAGGAAATGACGGCTATTTTTCGTCAAAATTTACGAAATCTTCGCGATTTGCGAGATATTATGATTGTTTCGACGCTTAAACGGTTGTGCATTGCATTAGCACTGTGAAATGGAGTTCAAAGAGTGCTTGAACGTCGAAATATCTCCAACGGGAAGGAAATGACGGCTATTTTTCGTCAAAATCGCGATTTGCGAGATATTTTGATTGTTTCGACGCTTAAACGGTTGTGCATTGCATTAGCACTGTGAAATGGAGTTCAACGAGTGCTTAAACGTCGAAATATCTCCAACGGGAAGGAAATGACGGCTATTTTTCGTCAAAATTTACGAAATCTTCGCGATTTGCGAGATATTTTGATTGTTTCGAAGCTTAAATGGTTGTGCATTGCATTAGCACTGTGAAATGGAGTTCAACGAGTGCTTGAACGTCGAAATATCTCCAACGGGAAGGAAATGACGGCTATTTTTCGTCAAAATCGCGATTTGCGAGATATTTTGATTGTTGCGACGCTTAAACGGTTGTGCATTGCATTAGCACTGTGAAATGGAGTTCAACGAGTGCTTAAACGTCGAAATATCTCCAACGGGAAAGAAATGACGGCTATTTTTCGTCAAAATTTACGAAATCTTCGCGATTTGCGAGATATTTTGATTGTTTCGACGCTTAAATGGTTGTGCATTGCATTAGCACTGTGAAATGGAGTTCAACGAGTGCTTAAACGTCGAAATATCTCCAACGGGAAGGTAATGACGGCTATTTTTCGCTAAAATTTTCGAAATCTTCGCGATTTGCGAGATATTTTGATTGTTTCGACGCTTAAATGGCTGTGCATTGCATTAGCACTGTGAAATGGAGTTCAACGAGTGCTTAAACGTCGAAATATCTCCAACGGGAAGGAAATGACGGCTATTTTTCGCTAAAATTTTCGAAATCTTCGCGATTTGCGAGATATTATGATTGTTTCGACGCTTAAATGGCTGTGCATTGCATTAGCACTGTGAAATGGAGTTCAACGAGTGCTTAAACGTCGAAATATCTCCAACGGGAAGGAAATGACGGCTATTTTTCGCTAAAATTTTCGAAATCTTCGCGATTTGCGAGATATTTTGATTGTTTCGACGCTTAAGTGGTTGTGCATTGCATTAGCACTGTGAAATGGAGTTCAACGAGTGCTTGAACGTCGAAATATCTCCAACGGGAAGGAAATGAGGGCTATTTTTCTTCAAAATCGCGATTTGCGAGATATTTTGATTGTTTCGACGCTTAAACGGTTGTGCATTGCATTAGCACTGTGAAATGGAGTTCAACGAGTGCTTAAACGTCGAAATATCTCCAACGGGAAGGAAATGATGGCTACTTTTCGTCAAAATTTACGAAATCTTCGCGATTTGCGAGATATTTTGATTGTTTCGACGCTTAAACGGTTGTGCATTGCATTAGCACTGTGAAATGGAGTTCAACGAGTGCTTGAACGTCGAAATATCTCCAACGGGAAGGAAATGACGGCTATTTTTCGTCAAAATCGCGATTTGCGGGATATTTTGATTGTTTCGACGCTTAAACGGTTGTGCATTGCATTAGCACTGTGAAATGGAGTTCAACGAGTGCTTGAACGTCGAAATATCTCCAACGGGAAGGAAATGACGGCTATTTTTCGTCAAAATTTACGAAACCATCGCGATTTGCGAGATATTTTGACTGTTTCGACTCTTAAACGGTTGTGCATTGCATTAGCACTGTGAAATGGAGTTCAATGAGTGCTTGAACGTCGAAATATCTCCAACGGGAAGGAAATGACGGCTATTTTTCGTCAAAATTTACGACATCTTCGCGATTTGCGAGATATTTTGATTGTTTCGACGCTTAAGCGGTTGTGCATTGCATTAGCACTGTGAAATGGAGTTCAACGAGTGCTTGAACGTCGAAATATCTCCAACGGGAAGGAAATGACGGCTATTTTTCGTCAAAATCGCGATTTGCGGGATATTTTGATTGTTTCGACGCTTAAACGGTTGTGCATTGCATTAGCACTGTGAAATGGAGTTCAACGAGTGCTTGAACGTCGAAATATCTCCAACGGGAAGGAAATGACGGCTATTTTTCGTCAAAATTTACGAAATCTTCGCGATTTGCGAGATATTTTGATTGTTTCGACGCTTAAACGGTTGTGCATTGCATTAGCACTGTGAAATGGAGTTCAACGAGTGCTTAAACGTCGAAATATCTCCAACGGAAGGAAATGACGGCTTTTTCTCGTCAAAATCGCGATTTGCGAGATATTTTGATTGTTTCGACGCTTAAACGGATGTGCATTGCATTAGCACTGTGAAATGGAGTTCAACGAGTGCTTAAACGTCGAAATATCTCCAACGGGAAGGAAATGACGGCTATTTTTCGTCAAAATTTACGAAATCTTCGCGATTTGGGAGATATTTTGATTGTTTCGACGCTTAAACGGTTGTGCATTGCATTAGCACTGTGAAATGGAGTTCAACGAGTGCTTAAACGTCGAAATATCTCCAACGGGAAGGAAATGACGGCTATTTTTCGTCAAAATTTACGACATCTTCGCGATTTGCGGGATATTTTGATTGTTTCGAAGCTTAAATGGTTGTGCATTGCATTAGCACTGTGAAATGGAGTTCAACGAGTGCTTGAACGTCGAAATATCTTCAACGGGAAGGAAATGACGGCTATTTTTCGTCAAAATTTACGAAATCTTCGCGATTTGCGAGATATTTTGATTGTTTCGACGCTTAAGTGGTTGTGCATTGCATTAGCACTGTGAAATGGAGTTCAACGAGTGCTTGAACGTCGAAATATCTCCAACGGGAAGGAAATGAGGGCTATTTTTCGTCAAAATCGCGATTTGCGAGATATTTTGATCGTTTCGACGCTTAAACGGTTGTGCATTGCATTAGCACTGTGAAATGGAGTTCAACGAGTGCTTAAACGTCGAAATATCTCCAACGGGAAGGAAATGATGGCTACTTTTCGTCAAAATTTACGAAATCTTCGCGATTTGCGAGATATTTTGATTGTTTCGACGCTTAAACGGTTGTGCATTGCATTAGCACTGTGAAATGGAGTTCAACGAGTGCTTAAACGTCGAAATATCTCCAACGGAAGGAAATGACGGCTTTTTCTCGTCAAAATCGCGATTTGCGAGATATTTTGATTATTTCGACGCTTAAATGGCTGTGCATTGCATTAGCACTGTGAAATGGAGTTCAACGAGTGCTTAAACGTCGAAATATCTCCAACGGGAAGGAAATGACGGCTATTTTTCGCTAAAATTTTCGAAATCTTCGCGATTTGCGAGATATTTTGATTGTTTCGACGCTTAAATGGTTGTGCATTGCATTAGCACTGTGAAATGGAGTTCAACGAGTGCTTAAACGTCGAAATATCTCCAACGGGAAGGAAATGACGGCTATTTTTCGCTAAAATTTTCGAAATCTTCGCGATTTGCGAGATATTTTGATTGTTTCGACGCTTAAATGGTTGTGCATTGCATTAGCACTGTGAAATGGAGTTCAACGAGTGCTTAAACGTCGAAATATCTCCAACGGGAAGGAAATGACGGCTATTTTTCGCTAAAATTTTCGAAATCTTCGCGATTTGCGAGATATTTTGATTGTTTCGACGCTTAAATGGTTGTGCATTGTATTAGCACTGTGAAATGGAGTTCAACGAGTGCTTAAACGTCGAAATATCTCCAACGGGAAGGAAATGACGGCTATTTTTCGCTAAAATTTTCGAAATCTTCGCGATTTGCGAGATATTTTGATTGTTTCGACGCTTAAATGGTTGTGCATTGCATTAGCACTGTGAAATGGAGTTCAACGAGTGCTTAAACGTCGAAATATCTCCAACGGGAAGGAAATGACGGCTATTTTTCGCTAAAATTTTCGAAATCTTCGCGATTTGCGAGATATTTTGATTGTTTCGACGCTTAAATGGTTGTGCATTGCATTAGCACTGTGAAATGGAGTTCAACGAGTGCTTAAACGTCGAAATATCTCCGACGGGAAGGAAATGACGGCTATTTTTCGCTAAAATTTTCGAAATCTTCGCGATTTGCGAGATATTTTGATTGTTTCGACGCTTAAATGGTTGTGCATTGCATTAGCACTGTGAAATGGAGTTCAACGAGTGCTTCAACGTCGAAATATCTCCAACGGGAAGGAAATGACGGCTATTTTTCGCTAAAATTTTCGAAATCTTCGCGATTTGCGAGATATTTTGATTGTTTCGACGCTTAAATGGTTGTGCATTGCATTAGCACTGTGAAATGGAGTTCAACGAGTGCTTAAACGTCGAAATATCTCCAACGGGAAGGAAATGACTTCTATTTTTCGCTAAAATTTTCGAAATCTTCGCGATTTGCGAGATATTTTGATTGTTTCGACGCTTAAATGGTTGTGCATTGCATTAACACTGTGAAATGGAGTTCAACGAGTGCTTAAACGTCGAAATATCTCCAACGGGAAGGAAATGACGGCTATTTTTCGCTAAAATTTTCGAAATCTTCGCGATTTGCGAGATATTTTGATTGTTTCGACGCTTAAATGGTTGTGCATTGCATTAGCACTGTGAAATGGAGTTCAACGAGTGCTTAAACGTCGAAATATCTCCAACGGGAAGGAAATGACGGCTATTTTTCGCTAAAATTTTCGAAATCTTCGCGATTTGCGAGATATTTTGATTGTTTCGACGCTTAAATGGTTGTGCATTGAATTAGCACTGTGAAATGGAGTTCAACGAGTGCTTAAACGTCGAAATATCTCCAACGGGAAGGAAATGACGGCTATTTTTCGCTAAAATTTTCGAAATCTTCGCGATTTGCGAGATATTTTGATTGTTTCGACGCTTAAATGGTTGTGCATTGCATTAGCACTGTGAAATGGAGTTCAACGAGTGCTTAAACGTCGAAATATCTCCAACGGGAAGGAAATGACGGATATTTTTCGCTAAAATTTTCGAAATCTTCGCGGTTTGCGAGATATTTTGATTGTTTCGACGCTTAAATGGTTGTGCATTGCATTAGCACTGTGAAATGGAGTTCAACGAGTGCTTAAACGTCGAAATATCTCCAACGGGAAGGAAATGACGGCTATTTTTCGCTAAAATTTTCGAAATCTTCGCGATTTGCGAGATATTTTGATTGTTTCGACGCTTAAATGGTTGTGCATTGCATTAGCACTGTGAAATGGAGTTCAACGAGTGCTTAAACGTCGAAATATCTCCAACGGGAAGGAAATGACGGCTATTTTTCGCTAAAATTTTCGAAATCTTCGCGATTTGCGAGATATTTTGATTGTTTCGACGCTTAAATGGTTGTGCATTGAATTAGCACTGTGAAATGGAGTTCAACGAGTGCTTAAACGTCGAAATATCTCCAACGGGAAGGAAATGACGGCTATTTTTCATCAAAATTTTCGAAATCTTCGCGATTTGCGAGATATTTTGATTGTTTCGACGCTTAAATGGTTGTGCATTGCATTAGCACCGTGAAATGGAGTTCAACGAGTGCTTAAACGTCGAAATATCTCCAACGGGAAGGAAATGACGGCTATTTTTCGCTAAAATTTTCGAAATCTTCGCGATTTGCGAGATATTTTGATTGTTTCGACGCTTAAATGGTTGTGCATTGCATTAGCACTGTGAAATGGAGTTCAACCAGTGCTTAAACGTCGAAATATCTCCAACGGGACGGAAATGACGGCTATTTTTCGCTAAAATTTTCGAAATCTTCGCGATTTGCGAGATATTTTGATTGTTTCGACGCTTAAATGGTTGTGCATTGCATTAGCACTGTGAAATGGAGTTCAACGAGTGCTTAAACGTCGAAATATCTCCAACGGGAAGGAAATGACTTCTATTTTTCGCTAAAATTTTCGAAATCTTCGCGATTTGCGAGATATTTTGATTGTTTCGACGCTTAAATGGCAGTGCATTGCATTAGCACTGTGAAATGGAGTTCAACGAGTGCTTAAACGTCGAAATATCTCCAACGGGAAGGAAATGACGGCTATTTTTCGCTAAAATTTTCGAAATCTTCGCGATTTGCGAGATATTTTGATTGTTTCGACGCTTAAATGGTTGTGCATTGCATTAGCACTGTGAAATGGAGTTCAACGAGTGCTTAAACGTCGAAATATCTCCAACGGGAAGGAAATGACGGCTATTTTTCGCTAAAATTTTCGAAATCTTCGCGATTTGCGAGATATTTTGATTGTTTCGACGCTTAAATGGTTGTGCATTGAATTAGCACTGTGAAATGGAGTTCAACGAGTGCTTAAACGTCGAAATATCTCCAACGGGAAGGAAATGACGGCTATTTTTCGCTAAAATTTTCGAAATCTTCGCGGTTTGCGAGATATTTTGATTGTTTCGACGCTTAAATGGTTGTGCATTGCATTAGCACTGTGAAATGGAGTTCAACGAGTGCTTAAACGTCGAAATATCTCCAACGGGAAGGAAATGACGGCTATTTTTCGCTAAAATTTTCGAAATCTTCGCGATTTGCGAGATATTTTGATTGTTTCGACGCTTAAATGGTTGTGCATTGCATTAGCACTGTGAAATGGAGTTCAACGAGTGCTTAAACGTCGAAATATCTCCAACGGGAAGGAAATGACGGCTATTTTTCGCTAAAATTTTCGAAATCTTCGCGATTTGCGAGATATTTTGATTGTTTCGACGCTTAAATGGTTGTGCATTGAATTAGCACTGTGAAAAGGAGTTCAACGAGTGCTTAAACGTCGAAATATCTCCAACGGGAAGGAAATGACGGCTATTTTTCATCAAAATTTTCGAAATCTTCGCGATTTGCGAGATATTTTGATTGTTTCGACGCTTAAATGGTTGTGCATTGCATTAGCACCGTGAAATGGAGTTCAACGAGTGCTTAAACGTCGAAATATCTCCAACGGGAAGGAAATGACGGCTATTTTTCGCTAGAATTTTCGAAATCTTCGCGATTTGCGAGATATTTTGATTGTTTCGACGCTTAAATGGCTGTGCATTGCATTAGCACTGTGAAATGGAGTTCAACGAGTGCTTAAACGTCGAAATATCTCCAACGGGAAGGAAATGACGGCTATTTTTCGCTAAAATTTTCGAAATCTTCGCGATTTGCGAGATATTTTGATTGTTTCGACGCTTAAATGGTTGTGCATTGAATTAGCACTGTGTAATGGAGTTCAACGAGTGCTTAAACGTCGAAATATCTCCAACGGGAAGGAAATGACGGCTATTTTTCATCAAAATTTTCGAAATCTTCGCGATTTGCGAGATATTTTGATTGTTTCGACGCTTAAATGGTTGTGCATTGCATTAGCACCGTGAAATGGAGTTCAACGAGTGCTTAAACGTCGAAATATCTCCAACGGGAAGGAAATGACGGCTATTTTTCGCTAAAATTTTCGAAATCTTCGCGATTTGCGAGATATTTTGATTGTTTCGACGCTTAAATGGTTGTGCATTGCATTAGCACTGTGAAATGGAGTTCAACGAGTGCTTAAACGTCGAAATATCTCCAACGGGAAGGAAATGACGGCTATTTTTCGCTAAAATTTTCGAAATCTTCGCTATTTGCGAGATATTTTGATTGTTTCGACGCTTAAATGGTTGTGCATTGAATTAGCACTGTGAAATGGAGTTCAACGAGTGCTTAAACGTCGAAATATCTCCAACGGGAAGGAAATGACGGCTATTTTTCGCTAAAATTTTCGAAATCTTCGCGATTTGCGAGATATTTTGATTGTTTCGACGCTTAAATGGTTGTGCATTGCATTAGCACCGTGAAATGGAGTTCAACGAGTGCTTAAACGTCGAAATATCTCCAACGGGAAGGAAATGACGGCTATTTTTCGCTAAAATTTTCGAAATCTTCGCGATTTGCGAGATATTTTGATTGTTTCGACGCTTAAATGGCTGTGCATTGCATTAGCACTGTGAAATGGAGTTCAACGAGTGCTTAAACGTCGAAATATCTCCAACGGGAAGGAAATGACGGCTATTTTTCGCTAAAATTTTCGAAATCTTCGCGATTTGCGAGATATTTTGATTGTTTCGACGCTTAAATGGTTGTGCATTGAATTAGCACTGTGAAATGGAGTTCAACGAGTGCTTAAACGTCGAAATATCTCCAACGGGAAGGAAATGACGGCTATTTTTCATCAAAATTTTCGAAATCTTCGCGATTTGCGAGATATTTTGATTGTTTCGACGCTTAAATGGTTGTGCATTGCATTAGCACCGTGAAATGGAGTTCAACGAGTGCTTAAACGTCGAAATATCTCCAACGGGAAGGAAATGACGGCTATTTTTCGCTAAAATTTTCGAAATCTTCGCGATTTGCGAGATATTTTGATTGTTTCGACGCTTAAATGGTTGTGCATTGCATTAGCACTGTGAAATGGAGTTCAACGAGTGCTTAAACGTCGAAATATCTCCAACGGGAAGGAAATGACGGCTATTTTTCGCTAAAATTTTCGAAATCTTCGCGATTTGCGAGATATTTTGATTGTTTCGACGCTTAAATGGTTGTGCATTGAATTAGCACTGTGAAATGGAGTTCAACGAGTGCTTAAACGTCGAAATATCTCCAACGGGAAGGAAATGACGGCTATTTTTCGCTAAAATTTTCGAAATCTTCGCGATTTGCGAGATATTTTGATTGTTTCGACGCTTAAATGGTTGTGCATTGCATTAGCACTGTGAAATGGAGTTCAACGAGTGCTTAAACGTCGAAATATCTCCAACGGGAAGGAAATGACGGCTATTTTTCGCTAAAATTTTCGAAATCTTCGCGGTTTGCGAGATATTTTGATTGTTTCGACGCTTAAATGGTTGTGCATTGCATTAGCACTGTGAAATGGAGTTCAACGAGTGCTTAAACGTCGAAATATCTCCAACGGGAAGGAAATGACGGCTATTTTTCGCTAAAATTTTCGAAATCTTCGCGATTTGCGAGATATTTTGATTGTTTCGACGCTTAAATGGTTGTGCATTGCATTAGCACTGTGAAATGGAGTTCAACGAGTGCTTAAACGTCGAAATATCTCCAACGGGAAGGAAATGACGGCTATTTTTCGCTAAAATTTTCGAAATCTTCGCGATTTGCGAGATATTTTGATTGTTTCGACGCTTAAATGGCTGTGCATTGCATTAGCACTGTGAAATGGAGTTCAACGAGTGCTTAAACGTCGAAATATCTCCAACGGGAAGGAAATGACGGCTATTTTTCTCTAAAATTTTCGAAATCTTCGCGATTTGCGAGATATTTTGATTGTTTCGACGCTTAAATGGTTGTGCATTGAATTAGCACTGTGAAATGGAGTTCAACGAGTGCTTAAACGTCGAAATATCTCCAACGGGAAGGAAATGACGGCTATTTTTCATCAAAATTTTCGAAATCTTCGCGATTTGCGAGATATTTTGATTGTTTCGACGCTTAAATGGTTGTGCATTGCATTAGCACCGTGAAATGGAGTTCAACGAGTGCTTAAACGTCGAAATATCTCCAACGGGAAGGAAATGACGGCTATTTTTCGCTAAAATTTTCGAAATCTTCGCGATTTGCAAGATATTTTGATTGTTTCGACGCTTAAATGGTTGTGCATTGCATTAGCACTGTGAAATGGAGTTCAACGAGTGCTTAAACGTCGAAATATCTCCAACGGGAAGGAAATGACGGCTATTTTTCGCTAAAATTTTCGAAATCTTCGCGATTTGCGAGATATTTTGATTGTTTCGACGCTTAAATGGTTGTGCATTGCATTAGCACTGTGAAATGGAGTTCAACGAGTGCTTAAACGTCGAAATATCTCCAACGGGAAGGAAATGACGGCTATTTTTCGCTAAAATTTTCGAAATCTTCGCGATTTGCGAGATATTTTGATTGTTTCGACGCTTAAATGGTTGTGCATTGCATTAGCACCGTGAAATGGAGTTCAACGAGTGCTTAAACGTCGAAATATCTCCAACGGGAAGGAAATGACGGCTATTTTTCGCTAAAATTTTCGAAATCTTCGCGATTTGCGAGATATTTTGATTGTTTCGACGCTTAAATGGTTGTGCATTGAATTAGCACTGTGAAATGGAGTTCAACGAGTGCTTAAACGTCGAAATATCTCCAACGGGAAGGAAATGACGGCTATTTTTCATCAAAATTTTCGAAATCTTCGCGATTTGCGAGATATTTTGATTGTTTCGACGCTTAAATGGTTGTGCATTGCATTAGCACCGTGAAATGGAGTTCAACGAGTGCTTAAACGTCGAAATATCTCCAACGGGAAGGAAATGACGGCTATTTTTCGCTAAAATTTTCGAAATCTTCGCGATTTGCGAGATATTTTGATTGTTTCGACGCTTAAATGGTTGTGCATTGCATTAGCACTGTGAAATGGAGTTCAACGAGTGCTTAAACGTCGAAATATCTCCAACGGGAAGGAAATGACGGCTATTTTTCGCTAAAATTTTCGAAATCTTCGCGATTTGCGAGATATTTTGATTGTTTCGACGCTTAAATGGTTGTGCATTGCATTAGCACTGTGAAATGGAGTTCAACGAGTGCTTAAACGTCGAAATATCTCCAACGGGAAGGAAATGACGGCTATTTTTCGCTAAAATTTTCGAAATCTTCGCGATTTGCGAGATATTTTGATTGTTTCGACGCTTAAATGGTTGTGCATTGCATTAGCACTGTGAAATGGAGTTCAACGAGTGCTTAAACGTCGAAATATCTCCAACGGGAAGGAAATGACGGCTATTTTTCGCTAAAATTTTCGAAATCTTCGCGATTTGCGAGATATTTTGATTGTTTCGACGCTTAAATGGTTGTGCATTGCATTAGCACTGTGAAATGGAGTTCAACGAGTGCTTAAACGTCGAAATATCTCCAACGGGAAGGAAATGACGGCTATTTTTCGCTAAAATTTTCGAAATCTTCGCGATTTGCGAGATATTTTGATTGTTTCGACGCTTAAATGGTTGTGCATTGAATTAGCACTGTGAAATGGAGTTCAACGAGTGCTTAAACGTCGAAATATCTCCAACGGGAAGGAAATGACGGCTATTTTTCGCTAAAATTTTCGAAATCTTCGCGATTTGCGAGATATTTTGATTGTTTCGACGCTTAAATGGTTGTGCATTGCATTAGCACTGTGAAATGGAGTTCAACGAGTGCTTAAACGTCGAAATATCTCCAACGGGAAGGAAATGACGGCTATTTTTCGCTAAAATTTTCGAAATCTTCGCGGTTTGCGAGATATTTTGATTGTTTCGACGCTTAAATGGTTGTGCATTGCATTAGCACTGTGAAATGGAGTTCAACGAGTGCTTAAACGTCGAAATATCTCCAACGGGAAGGAAATGACGGCTATTTTTCGCTAAAATTTTCGAAATCTTCGCGATTTGCGAGATATTTTGATTGTTTCGACGCTTAAATGGTTGTGCATTGCATTAGCACTGTGAAATGGAGTTCAACGAGTGCTTAAACGTCGAAATATCTCCAACGGGAAGGAAATGACGGCTATTTTTCGCTAAAATTTTCGAAATCTTCGCGATTTGCGAGATATTTTGATTGTTTCGACGCTTAAATGGTTGTGCATTGAATTAGCACTGTGAAATGGAGTTCAACGAGTGCTTAAACGTCGAAATATCTCCAACGGGAAGGAAATGACGGCTATTTTTCATCAAAATTTTCGAAATCTTCGCGATTTGCGAGATATTTTGATTGTTTCGACGCTTAAATGGTTGTGCATTGCATTAGCACCGTGAAATGGAGTTCAACGAGTGCTTAAACGTCGAAATATCTCCAACGGGAAGGAAATGACGGCTATTTTTCGCTAAAATTTTCGAAATCTTCGCGATTTGCGAGATATTTTGATTGTTTCGACGCTTAAATGGCTGTGCATTGCATTAGCACTGTGAAATGGAGTTCAACGAGTGCTTAAACGTCGAAATATCTCCAACGGGAAGGAAATGACGGCTATTTTTCGCTAAAATTTTCGAAATCTTCGCGATTTGCGAGATATTTTGATTGTTTCGACGCTTAAATGGTTGTGCATTGAATTAGCACTGTGAAATGGAGTTCAACGAGTGCTTAAACGTCGAAATATCTCCAACGGGAAGGAAATGACGGCTATTTTTCATCAAAATTTTCGAAATCTTCGCGATTTGCGAGATATTTTGATTGTTTCGACGCTTAAATGGTTGTGCATTGCATTAGCACCGTGAAATGGAGTTCAACGAGTGCTTAAACGTCGAAATATCTCCAACGGGAAGGAAATGACGGCTATTTTTCGCTAAAATTTTCGAAATCTTCGCGATTTGCGAGATATTTTGATTGTTTCGACGCTTAAATGGTTGTGCATTGCATTAGCACTGTGAAATGGAGTTCAACGAGTGCTTAAACGTCGAAATATCTCCAACGGGAAGGAAATGACGGCTATTTTTCGCTAAAATTTTCGAAATCTTCGCGATTTGCGAGATATTTTGATTGTTTCGACGCTTAAATGGTTGTGCATTGCATTAGCACCGTGAAATGGAGTTCAACGAGTGCTTAAACGTCGAAATATCTCCAACGGGAAGGAAATGACGGCTATTTTTCGCTAAAATTTTCGAAATCTTCGCGATTTGCGAGATATTTTGATTGTTTCGACGCTTAAATGGTTGTGCATTGCATTAGCACTGTGAAATGGAGTTCAACGAGTGCTTAAACGTCGAAATATCTCCAACGGGAAGGAAATGACGGCTATTTTTCGCTAAAATTTTCGAAATCTTCGCGATTTGCGAGATATTTTGATTGTTTCGACGCTTAAATGGTTGTGCATTGCATTAGCACTGTGAAATGGAGTTCAACGAGTGCTTAAACGTCGAAATATCTCCAACGGGAAGGAAATGACGGCTATTTTTCGCTAAAATTTTCGAAATCTTCGCGATTTGCGAGATATTTTGATTGTTTCGACGCTTAAATGGCTGTGCATTGCATTAGCACTGTGAAATGGAGTTCAACGAGTGCTTAAACGTCGAAATATCTCCAACGGGAAGGAAATGACGGCTATTTTTCGCTAAAATTTTCGAAATCTTCGCGATTTGCGAGATATTTTGATTGTTTCGACGCTTAAATGGTTGTGCATTGCATTAGCACTGTGAAATGGAGTTCAACGAGTGCTTAAACGTCGAAATATCTCCAACGGGAAGGAAATGACGGCTATTTTTCGCTAAAATTTTCGAAATCTTCGCGATTTGCGAGATATTTTGATTGTTTCGACGCTTAAATGGTTGTGCATTGCATTAGCACTGTGAAATGGAGTTCAACGAGTGCTTAAACGTCGAAATATCTCCAACGGGAAGGAAATGACGGCTATTTTTCGCTAAAATTTTCGAAATCTTCGCGATTTGCGAGATATTTTGATTGTTTCGACGCTTAAATGGTTGTGCATTGCATTAGCACCGTGAAATGGAGTTCAACGAGTGCTTAAACGTCGAAATATCTCCAACGGGAAGGAAATGACGGCTATTTTTCGCTAAAATTTTCGAAATCTTCGCGATTTGCGAGATATTTTGATTGTTTCGACGCTTAAATGGTTGTGCATTGCATTAGCACTGTGAAATGGAGTTCAACGAGTGCTTAAACGTCGAAATATCTCCAACGGGAAGGAAATGACGGCTATTTTTCGCTAAAATTTTCGAAATCTTCGCGATTTGCGAGATATTTTGATTGTTTCGACGCTTAAATGGTTGTGCATTGCATTAGCACTGTGAAATGGAGTTCAACGAGTGCTTAAACGTCGAAATATCTCCAACGGGAAGGAAATGACGGCTATTTTTCGCTAAAATTTTCGAAATCTTCGCGATTTGCGAGATATTTTGATTGTTTCGACGCTTAAATGGTTGTGCATTGCATTAGCACTGTGAAACGGAGTTCAACGAGTGCTTAAACGTCGAAATATCTCCAACGGGAAGGAAATGACGGCTATTTTTCGCTAAAATTTTCGAAATCTTCGCGATTTGCGAGATATTTTGATTGTTTCGACGCTTAAATGGTTGTGCATTGCATTAGCACTGTGAAATGGAGTTCAACGAGTGCTTAAACGTCGAAATATCTCCAACGGGAAGGAAATGACGGCTATTTTTCGCTAAAATTTTCGAAATCTTCGCGATTTGCGAGATATTTTGATTGTTTCGACGCTTAAATGGTTGTGCATTGCATTAGCACTGTGAAATGGAGTTCAACGAGTGCTTAAACGTCGAAATATCTCCAACGGGAAGGAAATGACGGCTATTTTTCATCAAAATTTTCGAAATCTTCGCGATTTGCGAGATATTTTGATTGTTTCGACGCTTAAATGGTTGTGCATTGCATTAGCACTGTGAAATGGAGTTCAACGAGTGCTTAAACGTCGAAATATCTCCAACGGGAAGGAAATGACGGCTATTTTTCGCTAAAATTTTCGAAATCTTCGCGATTTGCGAGATATTTTGATTGTTTCGAAGCTTAAATGGTTGTGCATTGCATTAGCACTGTGAAATGGAGTTCAACGAGTGCTTAAACGTCGAAATATCTCCAACGGGAAGGAAATGACGGCTATTTTTCGCTAAAATTTTCGAAATCTTCGCGATTTGCGAGATATTTTGATTGTTTCGACGCTTAAATGGCTGTGCATTGCATTAGCACTGTGAAATGGAGTTCAACGAGTGCTTAAACGTCGAAATATCTCCAACGGGAAGGAAATGACGGCTATTTTTCGCTAAAATTTTCGAAATCTTCGCGATTTGCGAGATATTTTGATTGTTTCGACGCTTAAATGGTTGTGCATTGCATTAGCACTGTGAAATGGAGTTCAACGAGTGCTTAAACGTCGAAATATCTCCAACGGGAAGGAAATGATGGCTACTTTTCGTCAAAATTTACGAAATCTTCGCGATTTGCGAGATATTTTGATTGTTTCGACGCTTAAACGGTTGTGCATTGCATTAGCACTGTGAAATGGAGTTCAACGAGTGCTTGAACGTCGAAATATCTCCAACGGGAAGGAAATGACGGCTATTTTTCGTCAAAATCGCGATTTGCGGGATATTTTGATTGTTTCGACGCTTAAACGGTTGTGCATTGCATTAGCACTGTGAAATGGAGTTCAACGAGTGCTTGAACGTCGAAATATCTCCAACGGGAAGGAAATGACGGCTATTTTTCGTCAAAATTTACGAAACCATCGCGATTTGCGAGATATTTTGACTGTTTCGACTCTTAAACGGTTGTGCATTGCATTAGCACTGTGAAATGGAGTTCAATGAGTGCTTGAACGTCGAAATATCTCCAACGGGAAGGAAATGACGGCTATTTTTCGTCAAAATTTACGACATCTTCGCGATTTGCGAGATATTTTGATTGTTTCGACGCTTAAGCGGTTGTGCATTGCATTAGCACTGTGAAATGGAGTTCAACGAGTGCTTGAACGTCGAAATATCTCCAACGGGAAGGAAATGACGGCTATTTTTCGTCAAAATCGCGATTTGCGGGATATTTTGATTGTTTCGACGCTTAAACGGTTGTGCATTGCATTAGCACTGTGAAATGGAGTTCAACGAGTGCTTGAACGTCGAAATATCTCCAACGGGAAGGAAATGACGGCTATTTTTCGTCAAAATTTACGAAATCTTCGCGATTTGCGAGATATTTTGATTGTTTCGACGCTTAAACGGTTGTGCATTGCATTAGCACTGTGAAATGGAGTTCAACGAGTGCTTAAACGTCGAAATATCTCCAACGGAAGGAAATGACGGCTTTTTCTCGTCAAAATCGCGATTTGCGAGATATTTTGATTGTTTCGACGCTTAAACGGATGTGCATTGCATTAGCACTGTGAAATGGAGTTCAACGAGTGCTTAAACGTCGAAATATCTCCAACGGGAAGGAAATGACGGCTATTTTTCGTCAAAATTTACGAAATCTTCGCGATTTGGGAGATATTTTGATTGTTTCGACGCTTAAACGGTTGTGCATTGCATTAGCACTGTGAAATGGAGTTCAACGAGTGCTTAAACGTCGAAATATCTCCAACGGGAAGGAAATGACGGCTATTTTTCGTCAAAATTTACGACATCTTCGCGATTTGCGGGATATTTTGATTGTTTCGAAGCTTAAATGGTTGTGCATTGCATTAGCACTGTGAAATGGAGTTCAACGAGTGCTTGAACGTCGAAATATCTTCAACGGGAAGGAAATGACGGCTATTTTTCGTCAAAATTTACGAAATCTTCGCGATTTGCGAGATATTTTGATTGTTTCGACGCTTAAGTGGTTGTGCATTGCATTAGCACTGTGAAATGGAGTTCAACGAGTGCTTGAACGTCGAAATATCTCCAACGGGAAGGAAATGAGGGCTATTTTTCGTCAAAATCGCGATTTGCGAGATATTTTGATCGTTTCGACGCTTAAACGGTTGTGCATTGCATTAGCACTGTGAAATGGAGTTCAACGAGTGCTTAAACGTCGAAATATCTCCAACGGGAAGGAAATGATGGCTACTTTTCGTCAAAATTTACGAAATCTTCGCGATTTGCGAGATATTTTGATTGTTTCGACGCTTAAACGGTTGTGCATTGCATTAGCACTGTGAAATGGAGTTCAACGAGTGCTTAAACGTCGAAATATCTCCAACGGAAGGAAATGACGGCTTTTTCTCGTCAAAATCGCGATTTGCGAGATATTTTGATTATTTCGACGCTTAAATGGCTGTGCATTGCATTAGCACTGTGAAATGGAGTTCAACGAGTGCTTAAACGTCGAAATATCTCCAACGGGAAGGAAATGACGGCTATTTTTCGCTAAAATTTTCGAAATCTTCGCGATTTGCGAGATATTTTGATTGTTTCGACGCTTAAATGGTTGTGCATTGCATTAGCACTGTGAAATGGAGTTCAACGAGTGCTTAAACGTCGAAATATCTCCAACGGGAAGGAAATGACGGCTATTTTTCGCTAAAATTTTCGAAATCTTCGCGATTTGCGAGATATTTTGATTGTTTCGACGCTTAAATGGTTGTGCATTGCATTAGCACTGTGAAATGGAGTTCAACGAGTGCTTAAACGTCGAAATATCTCCAACGGGAAGGAAATGACGGCTATTTTTCGCTAAAATTTTCGAAATCTTCGCGATTTGCGAGATATTTTGATTGTTTCGACGCTTAAATGGTTGTGCATTGCATTAGCACTGTGAAATGGAGTTCAACGAGTGCTTAAACGTCGAAATATCTCCAACGGGAAGGAAATGACGGCTATTTTTCGCTAAAATTTTCGAAATCTTCGCGATTTGCGAGATATTTTGATTGTTTCGACGCTTAAATGGTTGTGCATTGCATTAGCACTGTGAAATGGAGTTCAACGAGTGCTTAAACGTCGAAATATCTCCAACGGGAAGGAAATGACGGCTATTTTTCGCTAAAATTTTCGAAATCTTCGCGATTTGCGAGATATTTTGATTGTTTCGACGCTTAAATGGTTGTGCATTGCATTAGCACTGTGAAATGGAGTTCAACGAGTGCTTAAAACGTCGAAATATCTCCGACGGGAAGGAAATGACGGCTATTTTTCGCTAAAATTTTCGAAATCTTCGCGATTCGCGAGATATTTTGATTGTTTCGACGCTTAAATGGTTGTGCATTGAATTAGCACTGTGAAATGGAGTTCAACGAGTGCTTAAACGTCGAAATATCTCCAACGGGAAGGAAATGACGGCTATTTTTCATCAAAATTTTCGAAATCTTCGCGATTTGCGAGATATTTTGATTGTTTCGACGCTTAAATGGTTGTGCATTGCATTAGCACCGTGAAATGGAGTTCAACGAGTGCTTAAACGTCGAAATATCTCCAACGGGAAGGAAATGACGGCTATTTTTCGCTAAAATTTTCGAAATCTTCGCGATTTGCGAGATATTTTGATTGTTTCGACGCTTAAATGGTTGTGCATTGCTTTAGCACTGTGAAATGGAGTTCAACCAGTGCTTAAACGTCGAAATATCTCCAACGGGACGGAAATGACGGCTATTTTTCGCTAAAATTTTCGAAATCTTCGCGATTTGCGAGATATTTTGATTGTTTCGACGCTTAAACGGTTGTGCGTTGCATTAGCACTGTGAAATGGAGTTCAACGAGTGCTTAAACGTCGAAATATCTCCAACGGAAGGAAATGACGGCTATTTTTCGTCAAAATTTACGACATCTTCGCGATTTGCGAGATATTTTGATTGTTTCGACGCTTAAGCGGTTGTGCATTGCATTAGCACTGTGAAATGGAGTTCAACGAGTGCTTGAACGTCGAAATATCTCCAACGGGAAGGAAATGACGGCTATTTTTCGTCAAAATCGCGATTTGCGGGATATTTTGATTGTTTCGACGCTTAAACGGTTGTGCATTGCATTAGCACTGTGAAATGGAGTTCAACGAGTGCTTGAACGTCGAAATATCTTCAACGGGAAGGAAATGACGGCTATTTTTCGTCAAAATTTACGAAAATCTTCGCGATTTGCGAGATATTTTGAGTTGTTTCGACGCTTAAACGGTTGTGCATTGCATTAGCACTGTGAAATGGAGTTCAACGAGTGCTTAAACGTCGAAATATCTCCAACGGAAGGAAATGACGGCTTTTTTCTCGTCAAAATCGCGGATTTGCGAGATATTTTGATTGTTTCGACGCTTAAACGGATGTGCATTGCATTAGCACTGTGAGAAATGGAGTTCAACGAGTGCTTAAACGTCGAAATATCTCCAACGGGAAGGAAATGACGGCTATTTTTCGTCAAAATTTACGAAATCTTCGCGATTTGGGAGATATTTTGATTGTTTCGACGCTTAAACGGTTGTAGCATTGCATTAGCACTGTGAAATGGAGTTCAACGAGTGCTTAAACGTCGAAATATCTCCAACGGGAAGGAAATGACGGCTATTTTTCGTCAAAATTTTACGACATCTTCGCGATTTGCGGGATATTTTGATTGTTTCGAGCTTAAATGGTTGTGCATTGCATTAGCACTGTGAAATGGAGTTCAACGAGTGCTTTGAACGTCGAAATATCTTCAACGGGAAGGAAATGACGGCTATTTTTCGTCAAAATTTACGAAATCTTCGCGATTTGCGAGATATTTTGATTGTTTTCGACGCTTAAGTGGTTGTGCATTGCATTAGCACTGTGAAATGGAGTTTCAACGAGTGCTTGAACGTCGAAATATCTCCAACGGGAAGGAAATGAGGGCTATTTTTCGTCAAAATCGCGATTTGCGAGATATTTTGATCGTTTCGACGCTTAAACGGTTGTGCATTGCATTAGCAACTGTGAAATGGAGTTCAACGAGTGCTTAAACGTCGAAATATCTCCAACGGGAAGGAAATGATGGCTACTTTTCGTCAAAATTTACGAAATCTTCGCGATTTGCGAGATATTTTGATTGTTTCGACGCTTAAACGGTTGTGCATTGCATTAGCACTGTGAAATGGAGTTCAACGAGTGCTTAAACGTCGAAATATCTCCAACGGAAGGAAATGACGGCTTTTTCTCGTCAAAATCGCGATTTGCGAGATATTTTGATTATTTCGACGCTTAAATGGCTGTGCATTGCATTTAGCACTGTGAAATGGAGTTCAACGAGTGCTTTAAACGTCGAAATATCTCCAACGGGAAGAAATGACGGCTATTTTTCGCTAAAATTTTCGAAATCTTCGCGATTTTGCGAGATATTTTGATTGTTTCGACGCTTAAATGGTTGTTGCATTGCATTAGCACTGTGAAATGGAGTTCAACGAGTGCTTAACGTCGAAATATCTCCAACGGGAAGGAAATGACGGCTATTTTTCGCTAAAATTTTTCGAAATCTTCGCGATTTGCGAGATATTTTGATTGTTTCGACGCTTAAATGGTTGTGCATTGCATTAGCACTGTGAAATGGAGTTCAACGAGTGCTTAAACGTCGAAATATCTCCAACGGGAAGGAAATGACGGCTATTTTTCGCTAAAATTTTCGAAATCTTCGCGATTTGCGAGATATTTTGATTGTTTCGACGCTTAAATGGTTGTGCATTGCATTAGCACTGTGAAATGGAGTTCAACGAGTGCTTAAACGTCGAAATATCTCCAACGGGAAGGAAATGACGGCTATTTTTCGCTAAAATTTTCGAAATCTTCGCGATTTGCGAGATATTTTGATTGTTTCGACGCTTAAATGGTTGTGCATTGCATTAGCACTGTGAAATGGAGTTCAACGAGTGCTTAAACGTCGAAATATCTCCAACGGGAAGGAAATGACGGCTATTTTTCGCTAAAATTTTCGAAATCTTCGCGATTTGCGAGATATTTTGATTGTTTCGACGCTTAAATGGTTGTGCATTGCATTAGCACTGTGAAATGGAGTTCAACGAGTGCTTAAACGTCGAAATATCTCCGACGGGAAGGAAATGACGGCTATTTTTCGCTAAAATTTTCGAAATCTTCGCGATTTGCGAGATATTTTGATTGTTTCGACGCTTAAATGGTTGTGCATTGCATTAGCACTGTGAAATGGAGTTCAACGAGTGCTTGAACGTCGAAATATCTCCAACGGGAAGGAAATGACGGCTATTTTTCGCTAAAATTTTCGAAATCTTCGCGATTTGCGAGATATTTTGATTGTTTCGACGCTTAAATGGTTGTGCATTGCATTAGCACTGTGAAATGGAGTTCAACGAGTGCTTAAACGTCGAAATATCTCCAACGGGAAGGAAATGACGGCTATTTTTCGCTAAAATTTTCGAAATCTTCGCGATTTGCGAGATATTTTGATTGTTTCGACGCTTAAATGGTTGTGCATTGCATTAACACTGTGAAATGGAGTTCAACGAGTGCTTAAACGTCGAAATATCTCCAACGGGAAGGAAATGACGGCTATTTTTCGCTAAAATTTTCGAAATCTTCGCGATTTGCGAGATATTTTGATTGTTTCGACGCTTAAATGGTTGTGCATTGCATTAGCACTGTGAAATGGAGTTCAACGAGTGCTTTAAACGTCGAAATATCTCCAACGGGAAGGAAATGACGGCTATTTTTCGCTAAAATTTTCGAAATCTTCGCGATTTGCGAGATATTTTGATTGTTTCGACGCTTAAATGGTTGTGCATTGAATTAGCACTGTGAAATGGAGTTCAACGAGTGCTTAAACGTCGAAATATCTCCAACGGGAAGGAAATGACGGCTATTTTTCGCTAAAATTTTCGAAATCTTCGCGATTTGCGAGATATTTTGATTGTTTCGACGCTTAAATGGTTGTGCATTGCATTAGCACTGTGAAATGGAGTTCAACGAGTGCTTAAACGTCGAAATATCTCCAACGGGAAGGAAATGACGGATATTTTTCGCTAAAATTTTCGAAATCTTCGCGGTTTGCGAGATATTTTGATTGTTTCGACGCTTAAATGGTTGTGCATTGCATTAGCACTGTGAAATGGAGTTCAACGAGTGCTTAAACGTCGAAATATCTCCAACGGGAAGGAAATGACGGCTATTTTTCGCTAAATTTTCGAAATCTTCGCGATTTGCGAGATATTTTGATTGTTTCGACGCTTAAATGGTTGTGCATTGCATAGCACTGTGAAATGGAGTTCAACGAGTGCTTAAACGTCGAAATATCTCCAACGGGAAGGAAATGACGGCTATTTTTCGCTAAAATTTTCGAAATCTCGCGATTCGCGAGATATTTTGATTGTTTCGACGCTTAAATGGTTGTGCATTGAATTAGCACTGTGAAATGGAGTTCAACGAGTGCTTAAAACGTCGAAATATCTCCAACGGAAGGAAATGACGGCTATTTTTTCATCAAAATTTTCGAAATCTTCGCGATTTGCGAGATATTTTGATTGTTTCGACGCTTAAATGGTTGTGCATTGCATTAGCACCGTGAAATGGAGTTCAACGAGTGCTTAAACGTCGAAATATCTCCAACGGGAAGGAAATGACGGCTATTTTTCGCTAAAATTTTCGAAATCTTCGCGATTTGCGAGATATTTTGATTGTTTCGACGCTTAAATGGTTGTGCATTGCATTAGCACTGTGAAATGGAGTTCAACCAGTGCTTAAACGTCGAAATATCTCCAACGGGACGGAAATGACGGCTATTTTTCGCTAAAATTTTCGAAATCTTCGCGATTTGCGAGATATTTTGATTGTTTCGACGCTTAAATGGTTGTGCATTGCATTAGCACTGTGAAATGGAGTTCAACGAGTGCTTAAACGTCGAAATATCTCCAACGGGAAGGAAATGACTTCTATTTTTCGCTAAAATTTTCGAAATCTTCGCGATTTGCGAGATATTTTGATTGTTTCGACGCTTTAAATGGCAGTGCATTGCATTAGCACTGTGAAATGGAGTTCAACGAGTGCTTAAACGTCGAAATATCTCCAACGGAAAGGAAATGACGGCTATTTTTCGCTAAAATTTTCGAAATCTTCGCGATTTGCGAGATATTTTGATTGTTTCGACGCTTAAATGGTTGTGCATTGCATTAGCACTGTGAAATGGAGTTCAACGAGTGCTTAAACGTCGAAATATCTCCAACGGGAAGGAAAATGACGGCTATTTTTCGCTAAAATTTTCGAAATCTTCGCGATTTGCGAGATATTTTGATTGTTTCGACGCTTAAATGGTTGTGCATTGAATTAGCACTGTGAAATGGAGTTCAACGAGTGCTTAAACGTCGAAATATCTCCAACGGGAAGGAAATGACGGCTATTTTTCGCTAAAATTTTCGAAATCTTCGCGGTTTGCGAGATATTTTGATTGTTTCGACGCTTTAAATGGTTGTGCATTGCATTAGCACTGTGAAATGGAGTTCAACGAGTGCTTAAACGTCGAAATATCTCCAACGGGAAGGAAATGACGGATATTTTTCGCTAAAATTTTCGAAATCTTCGCGATTTGCGAGATATTTTGATTGTTTCGACGCTTTAAATGGTTGTGCATTGCATTAGCACTGTGAAATGGAGTTCAACGAGTGCTTTAAACGTCGAAATATCTCCAACGGGAAGGAAATGACGGCTATTTTTCGCTAAAATTTTCGAAATCTTCGCGATTTGCGAGATATTTTGATTGTTTCGACGCTTAAATGGTTGTGCATTGAATTAGCACTGTGAAATGGAGTTCAACGAGTGCTTAAACGTCGAAATATCTCCAACGGGAAGGAAATGACGGCTATTTTTCATCAAAATTTTCGAAATCTTCGCGATTTGCGAGATATTTTGATTGTTTCGACGCTTTAAATGGTTGTGCATTGCATTAGCACCGTGAAATGGAGTTCAACGAGTGCTTAAACGTCGAAATATCTCCAACGGGAAGGAAAATGACGGCTATTTTTCGCTAGAATTTTCGAAATCTTCGCGATTTGCGAGATATTTTGATTGTTTCGACGCTTAAATGGCTGTGCATTGCATTAGCACTGTGAATGGAGTTCAACGAGTGCTTAAACGTCGAAATATCTCCAACGGGAAGGAAATGACGGCTATTTTTCGCTAAAATTTTCGAAATCTTCGCGATTTGCGAGATATTTTGATTGTTTCGACGCTTAAATGGTTGTGCATTGAATTAGCACTGTGTAATGGAGTTCAACGAGTGCTTAAACGTCGAAATATCTCCAACGGGAAGGAAATGACGGCTATTTTTCATCAAAATTTTCGAAATCTTCGCGATTTGCGAGATATTTTGATTGTTTCGACGCTTAAATGGTTGTGCATTGCATTAGCACCGTGAAATGGAGTTCAACGAGTGCTTAAACGTCGAAATATCTCCAACGGGAAGGAAATGACGGCTATTTTTCGCTAAAATTTTCGAAATCTTCGCGATTTGCGAGATATTTTGATTGTTTCGACGCTTAAATGGTTGTGCATTGCATTAGCACTGTGAAATGGAGTTCAACGAGTGCTTAAACGTCGAAATATCTCCAACGGGAAGGAAATGACGGCTATTTTTCGCTAAAATTTTCGAAATCTTCGCTATTTGCGAGATATTTTGATTGTTTCGACGCTTAAATGGCTGTGCATTGCATTAGCACTGTGAAATGGAGTTCAACGAGTGCTTAAACGTCGAAATATCTCCAACGGGAAGGAAATGACGGCTATTTTTCGCTAAAATTTTCGAAATCTTCGCGATTTGCGAGATATTTTGATTGTTTCGACGCTTAAATGGTTGTGCATTGCATTAGCACTGTGAAATGGAGTTCAACCAGTGCTTAAACGTCGAAATATCTCCAACGGGACGGAAATGACGGCTATTTTTTCGCTAAAATTTTCGAAATCTTCGCGATTTGCGAGATATTTTGATTGTTTTCGACGCTTAAATGGTTGTGCATTGCATTAGCACTGTGAAATGGAGTTCAACGAGTGCTTAAACGTCGAAATATCTCCAACGGGAAGGAAATGACTTCTATTTTTCGCTAAAATTTTCGAAATCTTCGCGATTTGCGAGATATTTTGATTGTTTCGACGCTTAAATGGCAGTGCATTGCATTAGCACTGTGAAATGGAGTTCAACGAGTGCTTAAACGTCGAAATATCTCCAACGGAAAGGAAATGACGGCTATTTTTCGCTAAAATTTTCGAAATCTTCGCGATTTTGCGAGATATTTTGATTGTTTCGACGCTTAAATGGTTGTGCATTGCATTAGCACTGTGAAATGGAGTTCAACGAGTGCTTAAACGTCGAAATATCTCCAACGGGAAGGAAATGACGGCTATTTTTCGCTATAAAATTTTCGAAATCTTCGCGATTTGCGAGATATTTTGATTGTTTCGACGCTTAAATGGTTGTGCATTGAATTAGCACTGTGAAATGGAGTTCAACGAGTGCTTAAACGTCGAAATATCTCCAACGGGAAGGAAATGACGGCTATTTTTCGCTAAAATTTTCGAAATCTTCGCGGTTTGCGAGATATTTTGATTGTTTCGACGCTTAAATGGTTGTGCATTGCATTAGCACTGTGAAATGGAGTTCAACGAGTGCTTAAACGTCGAAATATCTCCAACGGGAAGGAAATGACGGATATTTTTCGCTAAAATTTTCGAAATCTTCGCGATTTGCGAGATATTTTGATTGTTTCGACGCTTAAATGGTTGTGCATTGCATTAGCACTGTGAAATGGAGTTCAACGAGTGCTTAAACGTCGAAATATCTCCAACGGGAAGGAAATGACGGCTATTTTTCGCTAAAATTTTCGAAATCTTCGCGATTTGCGAGATATTTTGATTGTTTCGACGCTTAAATGGTTGTGCATTGAATTAGCACTGTGAAATGGAGTTCAACGAGTGCTTAAACGTCGAAATATCTCCAACGGGAAGGAAATGACGGCTATTTTTCATCAAAATTTTCGAAATCTTCGCGATTTGCGAGATATTTTGATTGTTTCGACGCTTAAATGGTTGTGCATTGCATTAGCACCGTGAAATGGAGTTCAACGAGTGCTTTAAACGTCGAAATATCTCCAACGGGAAGGAAATGACGGCTATTTTTCGCTAGAATTTTCGAAATCTTCGCGATTTGCGAGATAATTTTGATTGTTTCGACGCTTAAATGGCTGTGCATTGCATTAGCACTGTGAAATGGAGTTCAACGAGTGCTTAAACGTCGAAATATCTCCAACGGGAAGGAAATGACGGCTATTTTTCGCTAAAATTTTCGAAATCTTCGCGATTTGCGAGATATTTTGATTGTTTCGACGCTTAAATGGTTGTGCATTGAATTAGCACTGTGTAATGGAGTTCAACGAGTGCTTAAACGTCGAAATATCTCCAACGGGAAGGAAATGACGGCTATTTTTCATCAAAATTTTCGAAATCTTCGCGATTTGCGAGATATTTTGATTGTTTCGACGCTTAAATGGTTGTGCATTGCATTAGCACCGTGAAATGGAGTTCAACGAGTGCTTAAACGTCGAAATATCTCCAACGGGAAGGAAATGACGGCTATTTTTCGCTAAAATTTTCGAAATCTTCGCGATTTGCGAGATATTTGATTGTTTCGACGCTTAAATGGGTTGTGCATTGCATTAGCACTGTGAAATGGAGTTCAACGAGTGCTTAAACGTCGAAATATCTCCAACGGGAAGGAAATGACGGCTATTTTTCGCTAAAATTTTCGAAATCTTCGCTATTTGCGAGATATTTGATTGTTTCGACGCTTAAATGGTTGTGCATTGAATTAGCACTGTGAAATGGAGTTCAACGAGTGCTTAAACGTCGAAATATCTCCAACGGGAAGGAAATGACGGCTATTTTTTCGCTAAAATTTTCGAAATCTTCGCGATTTGCGAGATATTTTGATTGTTTGCGACGCTTAAATGGTTGTGCATTGCATTAGCACCGTGAAATGGAGTTCAACGAGTGCTTAAACGTCGAAATATCTCCAACGGGAAGGAAATGACGGCTATTTTTCGCTAAAATTTTCGAAATCTTCGCGATTTGCGAGATATTTTGATTGTTTCGACGCTTAAATGGCTGTGCATTGCATTAGCACTGTGAAATGGAGTTCAACGAGTGCTTTAAACGTCGAAATATCTCCAACGGGAAGGAAATGACGGCTATTTTTCGCTAAAATTTTCGAAATCTTCGCGATTTGCGAGATATTTTGATTGTTTCGACGCTTAAATGGTTGTGCATTGAATTAGCACTGTGAAATGGAGTTCAACGAGTGCTTAAACGTCGAAATATCTCCAACGGGAAGGAAATGACGGCTATTTTTCATCAAAATTTTCGAAATCTTCGCGATTTGCGAGATATTTTGATTGTTTCGACGCTTAAATGGTTTGTGCATTGCATTAGCACCGTGAAATGGAGTTCAACGAGTGCTTAAACGTCGAAATATCTCCAACGGGAAGGAAATGACGGCTATTTTTCGCTAAAAATTTTCGAAATCTTCGCGATTTGCGAGATATTTTGATTGTTTCGACGCTTAAATGGTTGTGCATTGCATTAGCACTGTGAAATGGAGTTCAACGAGTGCTTAAACGTCGAAAATATCTCCAACGGGAAGGAAATGACGGCTATTTTTCGCTAAAATTTTCGAAATCTTCGCGATTTGCGAGATATTTTGATTGTTTCGACGCTTAAATGGTTGTGCATTGAATTAGCACTGTGAAATGGAGTTCAACGAGTGCTTAAACGTCGAAATATCTCCAACGGGAAGGAAATGACGGCTATTTTTCGCTAAAATTTTCGAAATCTTCGCGATTTGCGAGATATTTTGATTGTTTCGACGCTTAAATGGTTGTGCATTGCATTAGCACTGTGAAATGGAGTTCAACGAGTGCTTAAACGTCGAAATATCTCCAACGGGAAGGAAATGACGGCTATTTTTCGCTAAAATTTTCGAAATCTTCGCGGTTTGCGAGATATTTTGATTGTTTCGACGCTTTAAATGGTTGTGCATTGCATTAGCACTGTGAAATGGAGTTCAACGAGTGCTTAAACGTCGAAATATCTCCAACGGGAAGGAAATGACGGCTATTTTTCGCTAAAATTTTCGAAATCTTCGCGATTTGCGAGATATTTTGATTGTTTCGACGCTTAAATGGTTGTGCATTGCATTAGCACTGTGAAATGGAGTTCAACGAGTGCTTTAAACGTCGAAATATCTCCAACGGGAAGGAAATGACGGCTATTTTTCGCTAAAATTTTCGAAATCTTCGCGATTTGCGAGATATTTTGATTGTTTCGACGCTTAAATGGTTGTGCATTGCATTAGCACTGTGAAATGGAGTTCAACGAGTGCTTAAACGTCGAAATATCTCCAACGGGAAGGAAATGACGGCTATTTTTCTCTAAAATTTTCGAAATCTTCGCGATTTGCGAGATATTTTGATTGTTTCGACGCTTAAATGGTTGTGCATTGAATTAGCACTGTGAAATGGAGTTCAACGAGTGCTTAAACGTCGAAATATCTCCAACGGGAAGGAAATGACGGCTATTTTTCATCAAAATTTTCGAAATCTTCGCGATTTGCGAGATATTTTGATTGTTTCGACGCTTAAATGGTTGTGCATTGCATTAGCACCGTGAAATGGAGTTCAACGAGTGCTTAAACGTCGAAATATCTCCAACGGGAAGGAAATGACGGCTATTTTTCGCTAAAATTTTCGAAATCTTCGCGATTTGCAAGATATTTTGATTGTTTCGACGCTTAAATGGTTGTGCATTGCATTAGCACTGTGAAATGGAGTTCAACGAGTGCTTAAACGTCGAAATATCTCCAACGGGAAGGAAATGACGGCTATTTTTCGCTAAAATTTTTCGAAATCTTCGCGATTTGCGAGATATTTTGATTGTTTCGACGCTTAAATGGTTGTGCATTGCGATTAGCACTGTGAAATGGAGTTCAACGAGTGCTTAAACGTCGAAATATCTCCAACGGGAAGGAAATGACGGCTATTTTTCGCTAAAATTTTCGAAATCTTCGCGATTCGCGAGATATTTTGATTGTTTCGACGCTTAAATGGTTGTGCATTGCATTAGCACTGTGAAAATGGAGTTCAACGAGTGCTTAAACGTCGAAATATCTCCAACGGGAAAGGAAATGACGGCTATTTTTCGCTAAAATTTTCGAAATCTTCGCGATTTGCGAGATATTTTGATTGTTTCGACGCTTAAATGGTTGTGCATTGCATTAGCACTGTGAAATGGAGTTCAACGGAGTGCTTAAACGTCGAAATATCTCCAACGGGAAGGAAATGACGGCTATTTTTCGCTAAAATTTTCGAAATCTTCGCGATTCGCGAGATATTTTGATTGTTTCGACGCTTAAATGGTTGTGCATTGAATTAGCACTGTGAAATGGAGTTCAACGAGTGCTTTAAACGTCGAAATATCTCCAACGGGAAGGAAATGACGGCTATTTTTCATCAAAATTTTCGAAATCTTCGCGATTTGCGAGATATTTTGATTGTTTCGACGCTTAAATGGTTGTGCATTGCATTAGCACCGTGAAATGGAGTTCAACGAGTGCTTAAACGTCGAATATCTCCAACGGGAAGGAAATGACGGCTATTTTTCGCTAAAATTTTCGAAATCTTCGCGATTTGCGAGATATTTTGATTGTTTCGACGCTTAAATGGTTGTGCATTGCATTAGCACTGTGAAATGGGAGTTCAACCAGTGCTTTAAACGTCGAAATATCTCCAACGGGACGGAAATGACGGCTATTTTTCGCTAAAATTTTCGAAATCTTCGCGATTTGCGAGATATTTTGATTGTTTCGACGCTTAAATGGTTTGTGCATTGCATTAGCACTGTGAAATGGAGTTCAACGAGTGCTTAAACGTCGAAATATCTCCAACGGGAAGGAAATGACTTCTATTTTTCGCTAAAATTTTCGAAATCTTCGCGATTTGCGAGATATTTTGATTGTTTCGACGCTTAAATGGCAGTGCATTGCATTAGCACTGTGAAATGGAGTTCAACGAGTGCTTAAACGTCGAAATATCTCCAACGGAAAGGAAATGACGGCTATTTTTCGCTAAAATTTTCGAAATCTTCGCGATTTGCGAGATATTTTGATTGTTTCGACGCTTAAATGGTTTGTGCATTGCATTAGCACTGTGAAATGGAGTTCAACGAGTGCTTAAACGTCGAAATATCTCCAACGGGAAGGAAATGACGGCTATTTTTCGCTAAAATTTTCGAAATCTTCGCGATTTGCGAGATATTTTGATTGTTTCGACGCTTAAATGGTTGTGCATTGAATTAGCACTGTGAAATGGAGTTCAACGAGTGCTTAAACGTCGAAATATCTCCAACGGGAAGGAAATGACGGCTATTTTTTCGCTAAAATTTTCGAAATCTTCGCGGTTTGCGAGATATTTTGATTGTTTCGACGCTTAAATGGTTGTGCATTGCATTAGCACTGTGAAATGGAGTTCAACGAGTGCTTAAACGTCGAAATATCTCCAACGGGAAGGAAATGACGGCTATTTTTCGCTAAAATTTTCGAAATCTTCGCGATTTGCGAGATATTTTGATTGTTTCGACGCTTAAATGGTTGTGCATTGCATTAGCACTGTGAAATGGAGTTCAACGAGTGCTTAAACGTCGAAATATCTCCAACGGGAAGGAAATGACGGCTATTTTTCGCTAAAATTTTCGAAATCTTCGCGATTTGCGAGATATTTTGATTGTTTCGACGCTTAAATGGTTGTGCATTGAATTAGCACTGTGAAATGGAGTTCAACGAGTGCTTAAACGTCGAAATATCTCCAACGGGAAGGAAATGACGGCTATTTTTCATCAAAATTTTCGAAATCTTCGCGATTTGCGAGATATTTTGATTGTTTCGACGCTTAAATGGTTGTGCATTGCATTAGCACCGTGAAATGGAGTTCAACGAGTGCTTAAACGTCGAAATATCTCCAACGGGAAGGAAATGACGGCTATTTTTCGCTAGAATTTTCGAAATCTTCGCGATTTGCGAGATATTTTGATTGTTTCGACGCTTAAATGGCTGTGCATTGCATTAGCACTGTGAAATGGAGTTCAACGAGTGCTTAAACGTCGAAATATCTCCAACGGGAAGGAAATGACGGCTATTTTTCGCTAAAATTTCGAAATCTTCGCGATTTGCGAGATATTTTGATTGTTTCGACGCTTAAATGGTTGTGCATTGAATTAGCACTGTGTAATGGAGTTCAACGAGTGCCTTAAACGTCGAAATATCTCCAACGGGAAGGAAATGACGGCTATTTTTCATCAAAATTTTCGAAATCTTCGCGATTTGCGAGATATTTTGATTGTTTCGACGCTTAAATGGTTGTGCATTGCATTAGCACCGTGAAATGGAGTTCAACGAGTGCTTTAAACGTCGAAATATCTCCAACGGGAAGGAAATGACGGCTATTTTTCGCTAAAATTTTCGAAATCTTCGCGATTTGCGAGATATTTTGATTGTTTCGACGCTTAAATGGTTGTGCATTGCATTAGCACTGTGAAATGGAGTTCAACGAGTGCTTAAACGTCGAAATATCTCCAACGGGAAGGAAATGACGGCTATTTTTCGCTAAAATTTTCGAAATCTTCGCTATTTGCGAGATATTTTGATTGTTTCGACGCTTAAATGGTTGTGCATTGAATTAGCACTGTGAAATGGAGTTCAACGAGTGCTTAAACGTCGAAATATCTCCAACGGGAAGGAAATGACGGCTATTTTTCGCTAAAATTTTCGAAATCTTCGCGATTTGCGAGATATTTTGATTGTTTCGACGCTTAAATGGTTGTGCATTGCATTAGCACCGTGAAATGGAGTTCAACGAGTGCTTAAACGTCGAAATATCTCCAACGGGAAGGAAAATGACGGCTATTTTTCGCTAAAATTTTCGAAATCTTCGCGATTTGCGAGATATTTTGATTGTTTCGACGCTTAAATGGCTGTGCATTGCATTAGCACTGTGAAATGGAGTTCAACGAGTGCTTAAAACGTCGAAATATCTCCAACGGGAAGGAAATGACGGCTATTTTTCGCTAAAATTTTCGAAATCTTCGCGATTTGCGAGATATTTTGATTGTTTCGACGCTTAAATGGTTGTGCATTGAATTAGCACTGTGAAATGGAGTTCAACGAGTGCTTAAACGTCGAAATATCTCCACGGGAAGGAAATGACGGCTATTTTTCATCAAAATTTTCGAAATCTTCGCGATTTGCGAGATATTTTGATTGTTTCGACGCTTAAATGGTTGTGCATTGCATTAGCACCGTGAAATGGAGTTCAACGAGTGCTTAAACGTCGAAATATCTCCAACGGGAAGGAAATGACGGCTATTTTTCGCTAAAATTTTCGAAATCTTCGCGATTTGCGAGATATTTTGATTGTTTCGACGCTTAAATGGTTGTGCATTGCATTAGCACTGTGAAATGGAGTTCAACGAGTGCTTAAACGTCGAAATATCTCCAACGGGAAGGAAATGACGGCTATTTTTCGCTAAAATTTTCGAAATCTTCGCGATTTGCGAGATATTTTGATTGTTTCGACGCTTAAATGGTTGTGCATTGAATTAGCACTGTGAAATGGAGTTCAACGAGTGCTTAAACGTCGAAATATCTCCAACGGGAAGGAAATGACGGCTATTTTTCGCTAAAATTTTCGAAATCTTCGCGATTTGCGAGATATTTTGATTGTTTCGACGCTTAAATGGTTGTGCATTGCATTAGCACTGTGAAATGGAGTTCAACGAGTGCTTAAACGTCGAAATATCTCCAACGGGAAGGAAATGACGGCTATTTTTCGCTAAAATTTTCGAAATCTTCGCGGTTTGCGAGATATTTTGATTGTTTCGACGCTTAAATGGTTGTGCATTGCATTAGCACTGTGAAATGGAGTTCAACGAGTGCTTAAACGTCGAAATATCTCCAACGGGAAGGAAATGACGGCTATTTTTCGCTAAAATTTTCGAAATCTTCGCGATTTGCGAGATATTTTGATTGTTTCGACGCTTAAATGGTTGTGCATTGCATTAGCACTGTGAAATGGAGTTCAACGAGTGCTTTAAACGTCGAAATATCTCCAACGGGAAGGAAATGACGGCTATTTTTTCGCTAAAATTTTCGAAATCTTCGCGATTTGCGAGATATTTTGATTGTTTCGACGCTTAAATGGTTGTGCATTGCATTAGCACTGTGAAATGGAGTTCAACGAGTGCTTAAACGTCGAAATATCTCCAACGGGAAGGAAATGACGGCTATTTTTCTCTAAAATTTTCGAAATCTTCGCGATTTGCGAGATATTTTGATTGTTTCGACGCTTAAATGGTTGTGCATTGAATTAGCACTGTGAAATGGAGTTCAACGAGTGCTTAAACGTCGAAATATCTCCAACGGGAAGGAAATGACGGCTATTTTTCATCAAAATTTTCGAAATCTTCGCGATTTGCGAGATATTTTGATTGTTTCGACGCTTAAATGGTTGTGCATTGCATTAGCACCGTGAAATGGAGTTCAACGAGTGCTTAAACGTCGAAATATCTCCAACGGGAAGGAAATGACGGCTATTTTTCGCTAAAATTTTCGAAATCTTCGCGATTTGCAAGATATTTTGATTGTTTCGACGCTTAAATGGTTTGTGCATTGCATTAGCACTGTGAAATGGAGTTCAACGAGTGCTTAAACGTCGAAATATCTCCAACGGGAAGGAAATGACGGCTATTTTTCGCTAAAATTTTCGAAATCTTCGCGATTTGCGAGATATTTTGATTGTTTCGACGCTTAAATGGTTGTGCATTGCATTAGCACTGTGAAATGGAGTTCAACGAGTGCTTAAACGTCGAAATATCTCCAACGGGAAGGAAATGACGGCTATTTTTCGCTAAAATTTTCGAAATCTTCGCGATTTGCGAGATATTTTGATTGTTTCGACGCTTAAATGGTTGTGCATTGCATTAGCACCGTGAAATGGAGTTCAACGAGTGCTTAAACGTCGAAATATCTCCAACGGGAAGGAAATGACGGCTATTTTTCGCTAAAATTTTCGAAATCTTCGCGATTTGCGAGATATTTTGATTGTTTCGACGCTTAAATGGTTGTGCATTGAATTAGCACTGTGAAATGGAGTTCAACGAGTGCTTAAACGTCGAAATATCTCCAACGGGAAGGAAATGACGGCTATTTTTCATCAAAATTTTCGAAATCTTCGCGATTTGCGAGATATTTTGATTGTTTCGACGCTTAAATGGTTGTGCATTGCATTAGCACCGTGAAATGGAGTTCAACGAGTGCTTAAACGTCGAAATATCTCCAACGGGAAGGGAATGACGGCTATTTTTCGCTAAAATTTTCGAAATCTTCGCGATTTGCGAGATATTTTGATTGTTTCGACGCTTAAATGGTTGTGCATTGCATTAGCACTGTGAAATGGAGTTCAACGAGTGCTTAAACGTCGAAATATCTCCAACGGGAAGGAAATGACGGCTATTTTTCGCTAAAATTTCGAAATCTTCGCGATTTGCGAGATATTTTGATTGTTTCGACGCTTAAATGGTTGTGCATTGCATTAGCACTGTGAAATGGAGTTCAACGAGTGCTTAAACGTCGAAATATCTCCAACGGGAAGGAAATGACGGCTATTTTTCGCTAAAATTTTCGAAATCTTCGCGATTTGCGAGATATTTTGATTGTTTCGACGCTTAAATGGTTGTGCATTGCATTAGCACTGTGAAATGGAGTTCAACGAGTGCTTAAACGTCGAAATATCTCAACGGGAAGGAAATGACGGCTATTTTTCGCTAAAATTTTCGAAATCTTCGCGATTTGCGAGATATTTTGATTGTTTCGACGCTTAATTGGTTGTGCATTGCATTAGCACTGTGAAATGGAGTTCAACGAGTGCTTAAACGTCGAAATATCTCCAACGGGAAGGAAATGACGGCTATTTTTCGCTAAAATTTTCGAAATCTTCGCGATTTGCGAGATATTTTGATTGTTTCGACGCTTAAATGGTTGTGCATTGAATTAGCACTGTGAAATGGAGTTCAACGAGTGCTTAAACGTCGAAATATCTCCAACGGGAAGGAAATGACGGCTATTTTTCGCTAAAATTTTCGAAATCTTCGCGATTTGCGAGATATTTTGATTGTTTCGACGCTTAAATGGTTGTGCATTGCATTAGCACTGTGAAATGGAGTTCAACGAGTGCTTAAACGTCGAAATATCTCCAACGGGAAGGAAATGACGGCTATTTTTCGCTAAAATTTTCGAAATCTTCGCGGTTTGCGAGATATTTTGATTGTTTCGACGCTTAAATGGTTGTGCATTGCATTAGCACTGTGAAATGGAGTTCAACGAGTGCTTAAACGTCGAAATATCTCCAACGGGAAGGAAATGACGGCTATTTTTCGCTAAAATTTTCGAAATCTTCGCGATTTGCGAGATATTTTGATTGTTTCGGACGCTTAAATGGTTGTGCATTGCATTAGCACTGTGAAATGGAGTTCAACGAGTGCTTAAACGTCGAAATATCTCCAACGGGAAGGAAATGACGGCTATTTTTCGCTAAAATTTTCGAAATCTTCGCGATTTGCGAGATATTTTGATTGTTTCGACGCTTAAATGGTTGTGCATTGAATTAGCACTGTGAAATGGAGTTCAACGAGTGCTTAAACGTCGAAATATCTCCAACGGGAAGGAAATGACGGCTATTTTTCATCAAAATTTTCGAAATCTTCGCGATTTGCGAGATATTTTGATTGTTTCGACGCTTTAAATGGTTGTGCATTGCATTAGCACCGTGAAATGGAGTTCAACGAGTGCTTTAAACGTCGAAATATCTCCAACGGGAAGGAAATGACGGCTATTTTTCGCTAAAATTTTCGAAAATCTTCGCGATTTGCGAGGATATTTTGATTGTTTCGACGCTTAAATGGCTGTGCATTGCATTAGCACTGTGAAATGGAGTTCAACGAGTGCTTAAACGTCGAAATATCTCCAACGGGAAGGAAAATGACGGCTATTTTTCGCTAAAATTTTCGAAATCTTCGCGATTTGCGAGATATTTTGATTGTTTCGACGCTTAAATGGTTGTGCATTGAATTAGCACTGTGAAATGGAGTTCAACGAGTGCTTAAACGTCGAAATATCTCCAACGGGAAGGAAATGACGGCTATTTTTCATCAAAATTTTCGAAATCTTCGCGATTTGCGAGATATTTTGATTGTTTCGACGCTTAAATGGTTGTGCATTGCATTAGCACCGTGAAATGGAGTTCAACGAGTGCTTAAACGTCGAAATATCTCCAACGGGAAGGAAATGACGGCTATTTTTCGCTAAAATTTTCGAAATCTTCGCGATTTGCGAGATATTTTGATTGTTTCGACGCTTAAATGGTTGTGCATTGCATTAGCACTGTGAAATGGAGTTCAACGAGTGCTTAAACGTCGAAATATCTCCAACGGGAAGGAATGACGGCTATTTTTCGCTAAAATTTTCGAAATCTTCGCGATTTGCGAGATATTTTGATTGTTTCGACGCTTAAATGGTTGTGCATTGCATTAGCACCGTGAAATGGAGTTCAACGAGTGCTTAAACGTCGAAATATCTCCAACGGGAAGGAAATGACGGCTATTTTTCGCTAAAATTTCGAAATCTTCGCGATTTGCGAGATATTTTGATTGTTTCGACGCTTAAATGGTTGTGCATTGCATTAGCACTGTGAAATGGAGTTCAACGAGTGCTTAAACGTCGAAATATCTCCAACGGAAGGAAATGACGGCTATTTTTCGCTAAAATTTTCGAAATCTTCGCGATTTGCGAGATATTTTGATTGTTTCGACGCTTAAATGGTTGTGCATTGCATTAGCACTGTGAAATGGAGTTCAACGAGTGCTTAAACGTCGAAATATCTCCAACGGGAAGGAAATGACGGCTATTTTTTCGCTAAAATTTTCGAAATCTTCGCGATTTGCGAGATATTTTGATTGTTTCGACGCTTAAATGGTTTGTGCATTGCATTAGCACTGCGAAATGGAGTTCAACGAGTGCTTAAACGTCGAAATATCTCCAACGGGAAGGAAATGACGGCTATTTTTCGCTAAAATTTTCGAAATCTTCGCGATTTGCGAGATATTTTGATTGTTTCGACGCTTAAATGGTTGTGCATTGCATTAGCACTGTGAAATGGAGTTCAACGAGTGCTTAAACGTCGAAATATCTCCAACGGGAAGGAAATGACGGCTATTTTTCGCTAAAATTTTCGAAATCTTCGCGATTTGCGAGATATTTTGATTGTTTCGGCGCTTAAATGGCTGTGCATTGCATTAGCACTGTGAAATGGAGTTCAACGAGTGCTTAAACGTCGAAATATCTCCAACGGGAAGGAGAATGACGGCTATTTTTCGCTAAAATTTTCGAAATCTTCGCGATTTGCGAGATATTTTGATTGTTTCGACGCTTAAATGGTTGTGCATTGCATTAGCACTGTGAAATGGAGTTCAACGAGTGCTTAAACGTCGAAATATCTCCAACGGGAAGAAATGACGGCTATTTTTCGCTAAAATTTTCGAAATCTTCGCGATTTGCGAGATATTTTGATTGTTTCGACGCTTAAATGGTTGTGCATTGCAATTAGCACTGTGAAATGGAGTTCAACGAGTGCTTAAACGTCGAAATATCTCCAACGGGAAGGAAATGACGGCTATTTTTCGCTAAAATTTTCGAAATCTTCGCGATTTGCGAGATATTTTGATTGTTTCGACGCTTAAATGGTTGTGCATTGCATTAGCACCGTGAAATGGAGTTCAACGAGTGCTTAAACGTCGAAATATCTCCAACGGGAAGGAAATGACGGCTATTTTTCGCTAAAATTTTCGAAATCTTCGCGATTTGCGAGATATTTTGATTGTTTCGACGCTTAAATGGTTGTGCATTGCATTAGCACTGTGAAATGGAGTTCAACGAGTGCTTAAACGTCGAAATATCTCCAACGGGAAGGAAATGACGGCTATTTTTCGCTAAAATTTTCGAAATCTTCGCGATTTGCGAGATATTTTGATTGTTTCGACGCTTAAATGGTTGTGCATTGCATTAGCACTGTGAAATGGAGTTCAACGAGTGCTTAAACGTCGAAATATCTCCAACGGGAAGGAAATGACGGCTATTTTTCGCTAAAATTTTCGAAATCTTCGCGATTTGCGAGATATTTTGATTGTTTCGACGCTTAAATGGTTGTGCATTGCATTAGCACTGTGAAACGGAGTTCAACGAGTGCTTAAACGTCGAAATATCTCCAACGGGAAGGAAATGACGGCTATTTTTCGCTAAAATTTTCGAAATCTTCGCGATTTGCGAGATATTTTGATTGTTTCGACGCTTAAATGGTTGTGCATTGCATTAGCACTGTGAAATGGAGTTCAACGAGTGCTTAAACGTCGAAATATCTCCAACGGGAAGGAAATGACGGCTATTTTTCGCTAAAATTTTCGAAATCTTCGCGATTTGCGAGATATTTTGATTGTTTCGACGCTTAAATTGGTTGTGCATTGCATTAGCACTGTGAAATGGAGTTCAACGAGTGCTTAAACGTCGAAATATCTCCAACGGGAAGGAAATGACGGCTATTTTTCATCAAAATTTTCGAAATCTTCGCGATTTGCGAGATATTTTGATTGTTTCGACGCTTAAATGGTTGTGCATTGCATTAGCACTGTGAAATGGAGTTCAACGAGTGCTTAAACGTCGAAATATCTCCAACGGGAAGGAAATGACGGCTATTTTTCGCTAAAATTTTCGAAATCTTCGCGATTTGCGAGATATTTTTGATTGTTTCGAAGCTTAAAATGGTTGTGCATTGCATTAGCACTGTGAAATGGAGTTCAACGAGTGCTTAAACGTCGAAATATCTCCAACGGGAAGGAAATGACGGCTATTTTTCGCTAAAATTTTCGAAATCTTCGCGATTTGCGAGATATTTTGATTGTTTCGACGCTTAAATGGCTGTGCATTGCATTAGCACTGTGAAATGGAGTTCAACGAGTGCTTAAACGTCGAAATATCTCCAACGGGAAGGAAATGACGGCTATTTTTCGCTAAAATTTTCGAAATCTTCGCGATTTGCGAGATATTTTGATTGTTTCGACGCTTAAATGGTTGTGCATTGCATTAGCACTGTGAAATGGAGTTCAACGAGTGCTTAAACGTCGAAATATCTCCAACGGGAAGGAAATGACGGCTATTTTTCGCTAAATTTTCGAAATCTTCGCGATTTGCGAGATATTTTGATTGTTTCGACGCTTAAATGGCTGTGCATTGCATTAGCACTGTGAAATGGAGTTCAACGAGTGCTTAAACGTCGAAATATCTCCAACGGGAAGGAAATGACGGCTATTTTTCGCTAAAATTTTCGAAATCTTCGCGATTTGCGAGATATTTTGATTGTTTCGACGCTTAAATGGCTGTGCATTGCATTAGCACTGTGAAATGGAGTTCAACGAGTGCTTAAACGTCGAAATATCTCCAACGGGAAGGAAATGACGGCTATTTTTCGCTAAAATTTTCGAAATCTTCGCGATTTGCGAGATATTTTGATTGTTTCGACGCTTAAATGGCTGTGCATTGCATTAGCACTGTGAAATGGAGTTCAACGAGTGCTTAAACGTCGAAATATCTCCAACGGGAAGGAAATGACGGCTATTTTTCGCTAAATTTTCGAATTCTTCGCGATTTGCGAGATATTTTGATTGTTTCGACGCTTAAATGGTTGTGCATTGCATTAGCACTGTGAAATGGAGTTCAACGAGTGCTTAAACGTCGAAATATCTCCAACGGGAAGGAAATGACGGCTATTTTTCGCTAAAATTTTCGAAATCTTCGCGATTTGCGAGATATTTTGATTGTTTCGACGCTTAAATGGTTGTGCATTGCATTAGCACTGTGAAATGGAGTTCAACGAGTGCTTTAAACGTCGAAATAACTCCAACGGGAAGGTAATGACGGCTATTTTTCGCTAAAATTTTCGAAATCTTCGCGATTTGCGAGATATTTTGATTGTTTCGACGCTTAAATGGCTGTGCATTGCATTAGCACTGTGAAATGGAGTTCAACGAGTGCTTAAACGTCGAAATATCTCCAACGGGAAGGAAATGACGGCTATTTTTCGCTAAAATTTTCGAAATCTTCGCGATTTGCGAGATATTTGATTGTTTCGACGCTTAAATGGTTGTGCATTGCATTAGCACTGTGAAATGGAGTTCAACGAGTGCTTAAACGTCGAAATATCTCCAACGGGAAGGAAATGACGGCTATTTTTCGCTAAAATTTTCGAAATCTTCGCGATTTGCGAGATATTTTGATTGTTTCGACGCTTAAATGGTTGTGCATTGCATTAGCACTGTGAAATGGAGTTCAGCGAGTGCTTAAACGTCGAAATATCTCCAACGGGAAGGAAATGACGGCTATTTTTCGCTAAAATTTCGAATCTTCGCGATTTGCGAGATATTTTGATTGTTCGACGCTAAATGGTTGTGCATTGCATTAGCACTGTGAAATGGAGTTCAACGAGTGCTTAAACGTCGAAATATCTCCAACGGGAAGGAAATGACGGCTATTTTTCGCTAAAATTTTCGAAATCTTCGCGATTTGCGAGATATTTTGATTGTTTCGACGCTTAAATGGTTGTGCATTGCATTAGCACTGTGTGAAATGGAGTTCAACGAGTGCTTAAACGTCGAAATATCTCCAACGGGAAGGAAATGACGGCTATTTTTCATCAAAAATTTTCGAAATCTTCGCGATTTGCGAGATATTTTGATTGTTTCGACGCTTAAATGGTTGTGTGCATTGCATTAGCACTGTGAAATGGAGTTCAACGAGTGCTTAAACGTCGAAATATCTCCAACGGGAAGGAAATGACGGCTATTTTTCATCAAAATTTTCGAAATCTTCGCGATTTGCGAGATATTTTGATTGTTTCGACGCTTAAATGGCTGTGCATTGCAATTAGCACTGTGAAATGGAGTTCAACGAGTGCTTAAACGTCGAAATATCTCCAACGGGAAGGAAATGACGGCTATTTTTCGCTAAAATTATCGAAATCTTCGCGATTTGCGAGATATTTTGATTGTTTTCGACGCTTAAATGGCTTGTGCATTGCATTAGCACTGTGAAATGGAGTTCAACGAGTGCTTATAACGTCGAAATATCTCCAACGGGAAGGAATGACGGCTATTTTTCGCTAAAATTTTCGAAATCTTCGCGATTTTGCGAGATATTTTGATTGTTTCGACGCTTAAATGGCTGTGCATTGCATTAGCACTGTGAAATGGAGTTCAACGAGTGCTTAAACGTCGAAATATCTCCAACGGGAAGGAAATGACGGCTATTTTTCGCTAAAATTTTCGAAATCTTCGCGATTTGCGAGATATTTTGATTGTTTCGACGCTTAAATGGCTGTGGCATTGCATTAGCACTGTGAAATGGAGTTCAACGAGTGCTTAAACGTCGAAATATCTCCAACGGGAAGGGAAATGACGGCTATTTTTCGCTAAAATTTTCGAAATCTTCGCGATTTGCGAGATAATTTTGATTGTTTCGACGCTTAAATGGCTGTGCATTGCATTAGCACTGTGAAATGGAGTTCAACGAGTGCTTAAACGTCGAAATATCTCCAACGGGAAGGGAAATGACGGCTATTTTTCGCTAAAATTTTCGAAATCTTCGCGATTTGCGAGATATTTTGATTGTTTCGACGCTTAATTGGCTGTGCATTGCATTAGCACTGTGAAATGGAGTTCAACGAGTGCTTAAACGTCGAAATATCTCCAACGGGAAGGAAATGACGGCCTATTTTACGCTAAAATTTTCGAAATCTTCGCGATTTGCGAGATATTTTGATTGTTTCGACGCTTAAATGGCTGTGCATTGCATTAGCACTGTGAAATGGAGTTCAACGAGTGCTTAAACGTCGAAATATCTCCAACGGGAAGGAAATGACGGCTATTTTTCGCTAAAATTTTCGAAATCTTCGCGATTTGCGAGATATTTTGATTGTTTCGACGCTTAAATGGCTGTGCATTGCTATTAGCACTGTGAAATGGAGTTTCAACGAGTGCTTAAACGTCGAAATATCTCCACGGGAAGGAAATGACGGCTATTTTTCGCTATAAAATTTCGAAATCTTCGCGATTTGCGAGATATTTTGATTGTTTCGACGCTTTAAATGGTTGTGCATTGCATTAGCACTGTGAAATGGAGTTCAACGAGTGCTTAAACGTCGAAATATCTCCAACGGGAAGGAAATGGACGGCTATTTTTCGCTAAAATTTTCGAAATCTTCGCGATTTGCGAGATATTTTGATTGTTTCGACGCTTAAATGGTTGTGCATTGAATTAGCACTGTGTAATGGAGTTCAACGAGTGCTTAAACGTCGAATATCTCCAACGGGAAGGAAATGACGGCTATTTTTCGCTAAAATTTTCGTGAATCTTCGCGATTTGCGAGATATTTTGATTGTTTCGACGCTTAAATGGCTGTGCATTGCATTAGCACTGTGAAATGGAGTTCAACGAGTGCTTTAAACGTCGAAATATCTCCAACGGGAAGGTAATGACGGCTATTTTTCGCTAAAATTTTCGAAATCTTCGCGATTTGCGAGATATTTTTGATTGTTTCGACGCTTTTAAATTGGGCTGTGCATTGCATTAGCACTGTGAAATGGAGTTCAACGAGTGCTTAAACGTCGAAATATCTCCAACGGGAAGGAAATGACGGCTATTTTTCGCTAAAATTTTCGAATCTTCGCGATTTGCGAGATA